>NC_087161.1:18556022-18566022 GCF_035594125.1 Scylla paramamosain
GGCTTGGTAACGAGGAGGGAGAGACAGAGAGAGAGAGAGAGAGAGAGAGAGAGAGAGAGAGAGAGAGAGAGAGAGAGGAGAGAGAGAGATGAGAGAGAGAGAGAGAGAGACGACTGGGGGACGCCAAACCTGGGAGTCGTAGTGCAAATCTTTACGTCTCGCGGTGGTGATTGTCGTGTCGGTAACCTGATTGTACGGAATAAGCCAGTGAAACACGTAAACGAGCTTGTGAATCCCACCTTGATACGCCATCGCTCTCTCTAAGGGTACATCTGCTATCGAGTTGGTAGAGAGAGAGAGAGAGGAGAGAGAGAGAGAGAGAGAGAGAGAGATGAGAGAGGAGAGAGAGATGTTCCGAGAGAGAGAGAGGAGAGTTATAAGCATTCTTAACCTCGAATCCCATAATCAGTAGACAGTCTCGTTTTCTCACCCAGACACCTGCAAGACTTATGACCGATCACGTGACTTAAGGTTGAGAGAAAACTAAACACAAAGAAACTAAGTGTGGCAGAGTATTTCACTTATGACCACGAGAGTATATAACAAAAGTAAATAACAGCCAGTTGCATTGTAAAAGGAAGAGCAGTGTCTAACAGAAGAAAGAGGGAGTAAGGAAGGGAATCTGCTTCAGCATGAGAGGTTGTATAGGGAAGGGAGCTAAACTGAGGAATTTTTTCTTTGAACACTGACACCCAAGAGGAGATAAATGCGTGAAATAGTGTAGGGTAATGAAAACAACGTATGGAGGGGAGAGCAGAAGCTGTCAGTAGGGAAAATATAAAATCATAAGAAATCATGGCAAGCTGCAAGAAGCCATCAGGCCTACACATGGCAGTCCCTGTGTAAAACCTTTGCTTGCTTACCTTTTTTCTGCCTGTCATCCCTCATCCTTAAATTTTGTCTAATGTAGACATGAAAACGGACATTGTGTGTGTGTGTGTGTGTGTGTGTGTGTGTGTGTGTGTGTGTGTGTGTGTGTGTGTGTGTGTGTGTATTCATCAGTTTCTGGTTCATAAAGGTGTTACAGGATGCGTTGACGATCCAGGTGATCAATACTCATTCCAGAAAAATAAGAGTGTTTTTAATGGAAGTGTTGTAAGAAAGAAGGGGATGAGGAGCAATAAGAAAAAAAAATATATATAAACAAGATGATTGAATAGGAGAAAAGATGGGAGCTGAGGGAGAGGACAAGGTTACACGTTAGAAGAACTAGATTTTTTTTTTAAGTAAACAGAGGAGGGAGAGGCTCTGCGTTTGTATAGAGAGAGAGAGAGAGAGAGAGAGAGAGAGAGAGAGAGAGAGAGAGAGAGAGAGAGAGAGAGAGAGAGAGAGTAGAGAGAGAGAGGAGACGCTACTCTTATCCTCGTCCCCCAGCATTGTGTCTTCTCTTCCTCCCTCATCTCTGCCTCAACCTCCGCTCTCCCCTGCCTTACCGTCACCTCAGTCCCACCCTGTGTCGAGCCACGACTCTTCCTCTGCCTCTCCCTGCCTCCCTGTTCACCCCTTGTCTGCCCCGATAATGAATGAGAAGACTCCGATTGTCAGGAAGGTCTTGGAAACAATCAAGTTTAATCTTCTGAGTTACGCGAGGCCGGGAAGCAATCGCTGTTATTACTCTGGCTGGTGGTGGTGGTGGTGGTGGTGGTGAAGGTGAAGAGAGTGATTGGTGTGTGTGTGTGTGTGTGTGTGTGTGTGTGTGTGTGGTGGGTTTGAGGTGTTCAGTCTTTCTAAGTATGTCGATAGTATTACCTTTGTTACCGTTATTAGTGGGGTAGCATTGCCAGTGACACAATGTATTAAATTCTACAGTTAACGAGTTGAGTCTTGTGGGTGTAACTTGAAAAATAATTTTAACGCAAAATAGTGTGTACATGTAAGCATTACCAAATATTATTCGGTCAGCGGAAGCACAGGTCAAAAGGGAAGCTTGTTAACTTGTATAAGAGTTGAATGGTCGTGATCCCCGAAGACAGACGAAACACGCGCTCAGCACTTCTCCCACCTATTGCTGAACTGACTCAGCCACCTCCACTCGTTTCCCCTTTAATAGTTGCATTATAACCTGATATGCCATAAGGAAAAGATAAAGCTAAACAGATAAGTCCGCGACAAGTAATTATGTGATAGATGCAGTAGATATGTCTACTAAAATAATATATCATGCATGATGATTTGATATGTCGAAAGGGAAACCTTTAACATAAAGCAGAACAGACGTTTACGAAACAAATATATGTGATAGACATAATTAGAATATATCAATTTATTCCATTAATAAATACTAAAATGTAATGAAAATGAGGGAAGCTAAACCCTAACGCAGTCACCTTCACACAGGACTGACACATCACACAGACCTGAATTGATTAACACCTTGCTCTATGGAAAATTAATATTGCCATGGCCTGCCTGCTATTACCGCAAACGCCTTTATTTATCTTTTTTGCCGTTTCTTTGTTTTTGTTGTTGTTTTTTAGTCATGATTGTAATGATGGTGATAAAAACATTTAGGTGGTTTCACTCCATTCAGGCACAGGAAGATTATTGATATTTTAGTGGCCGTAGTAGTAGTTGCGGTGTTGGAAGTGGTAGTGGTGGTATCATCATCGTCATCATCATGAGTAAAAAACAGTGATAAAAGCTGTAATGATCCTTTCCTTACCTGTGTGTTTGTGTGTGTGTGTGTGTGTGTGTGTGTGTGTGTGTGTGTAAGATAGAAGAGGGAGAATGGCAGCAGGCTCCCAAAGGAAAATTTGAGAGTCGCTATTGTTACTTTCTGGTGGTGATCAGGTGCGCGAGGAATGAGGGAGGGGGAGGGCCTGGATTCTTTCTTTTTCTTTCCCCTTCTTTCCGTCTTCTGTGTACCTCTGGGCATGCCTCTCTCTCTCTCTCTCTCTCTCTCTCTCTCTCTCCTCTCATCTCTCTCTCTCTCTCTCTCTCTCCTCTCTCTCTCTCTCGTTTTTTCGCATCACTGTTTTTGTTGCATTTTTTCTTTTATTGCACATCATGGCTGCGTTGATGAAGTATCCACATTTAACGTATTTATTTATTTATTTATTTTATTTTTATTTATTTATTTTTTTAATGAGAGGCCTTGGAAGTAGTCCAACAGAAATGTAAAAATAGCCCTTATCTGGTTTTTTTTAATGTGTGTGTATATGTGTGTGTGTGTGTGTATGTGTGTGTGTGTGTGTGTGTGTTGTGTGTGTGTGTGTGTGTGTGTGTGTGTGTGTGTGTGTGTGATACATATAGAGACAAGAAAGAGAGGATGAGAAGCTCTGTTTCCAATTTATTTAATTTTTAGTTTTAGTGTATGAGGGCGAGTCATGCACCACACGTCCCTTTTAGGCTCCCTGTAGGCTCCCCTCTTCTGCAAAACATTACCTGCAGCATTTTTTTATATCGCGGGGCAGCAGCATCAGGTTATCTGGAAACCCGCGGATGTTTGTGCCGGATTCTTCTTTTGCATTCATTCCCGGACACTGGCACTGGACTATATTTTTTGTTCCTTTATCGCCTCCAGACCATCCTCGTTTGGAAAGGGGAAAAAATCGGTCGCTTCCGCAGTTCACCGCACAGTGACCTAGGTTTACCGATGGGTATATAGGAGGAGGAGGAGGAGGAGGAGGAGGAGGAGGAGGAGGAGGGAGGAGGAGGAGGAAACAAAAAATCGTAAGTGACAGGTGAGATAAAGCCTGTTGGCTTGTAATCTGGTTACCTGCATGAAAACCCCTTGATTTCACAGATCTTCTCAGTTACTACACTACGTCCCGTACCTTGACACACGTGTATTGCCGGGGGGAAAGCAGTCAGAGCACCAATATGTTAACAAGAAAAGTATATAGCATGAAAAATGTGGGAGATAAGAAATTCCTATGCCAGGATTCTTATCAACAAACACCTTAGGCACACCATCTGAGAAGATGATGAAATTAATGATACAGCAAGAAGGGATTGAAATGAGCGTGCTTTTGTTATGAGAACATAAAACGAATGATAAATCACTAATGTCGTTTTCGAATCTTGATGTAAGCGCTTGATAAATTACTTGATTGTACGCATATGTATTTCATCGATTTTTTGTGATGCCATCAGTTAAGTTGTTCTCGCGAGCGACAACACGAATGGGAAAAGAAGAGATTAAGACAACATCGATGATACATTGCATCGCTATGGTTGACTGACCAATATTTCTTGTCGGCCGCGTTGCCTCGAGTCTAAAGATTTCAACTGACCAATATTGCTGAATCGATACACACATACCTGAAGACTGGCATTCTTTTGCTAACATATATATATATATATATATATATATAATATATATATATATATATATATATATATATATATATATATATATATATATATATTATATATATATATATATATATATATATATATATCATATATAAAGACAACTCTCTTCCTCCACACAAAACTACAAGCACCTAATAACACACACACCCTTCACTCAAAATAAAATTCAAAATTATCATGGTGACTCCTACACCAGCCTCGGAGTCCCCATCTGGGGAGGGGACCATAAATGTCCCCAGTTCAGACTGCCTTTCTGTCGACGGCCCTAAGTGTCTTGACACCCCCCCCCCCCCCAACTTTTTCTTCAATAACTTTTGCAAGATTCGCGGTCTAAGATCTAATTTTCATTCTGTAGAACACCACACTCTCTTATTCTAAACCTCATCTTCTTTTCCTCACTGAAACTCAGGTGTCTGAGGCAACTGACAGTAGCCTCTTTTCTGTTCCCTCCTACTTTCTCTATCCTCATTTTCAATCCAAAGCTGGATGCTGCGTTTATGTGCGCAATGACTTAACCTGCTCTCGTGCCCACGCTCTTGAATCTTCCGAGTTTTCCACTATCTGGCTACGACTACAGTCAATCTCAAACTAAATTTATATGTGCTGTATACCTCTCACCTAACTCCTCTGACTATAAGAAATTCTTTAAACTACTTAACTTCCAAAGTGGAGCACATTCTGACCCTCTTCCCTTTTGAAAAGATCTCCATTCTTGGAGACTTCAATGTTCACCACCAGCTTTGGCTTTCCCTCTCCCTTCACTGACCATCCTGGTGAACTAGCCTTTAACTTTGCTATCCTCCACGACCTAGAGCAATTGGTGCAACACCCTACTCGTATTCCTGACCGTCTTGGAGATACGCCCAACAATCTTGACCTTTTCCTGACCTCTAATCCTTCTGCTTATGCTGTCACCCCTTTCTTCTCTGTTGGGCTCCTCCGATCACAATCTCATACTCGTATATGTACCTTGGTCCTATCGCTCCAAAACCCTCATCAGGATCCCCCTAAGCGAATGTGCCTCTGGCGTTTTGCCTCTGCTAGTTGGGGGGACCTGAGGAGGTATTTTGCTGATTTTCCTTGGAATGACTACTGCTTTACATGTCAGAGACCCGTCTTTGTGTGCTGAGCGCATAACAGAGGTGATAGTGTCTGGCATGGAGGCATACATTCCTCACTCTTTTTTTCGACCTAAACCTTCCAAACCTTGGTTTAACACAGCTTGTTCTCGTGCTATATATGATAGAGAGGTGGCCCACGAAAGGAACTTAAACCTTCCATCATCAGAATCTCATGCACTTTATATTTCTGCCCGGAACCATGCCAAGTCTGTTCTCCAACTAGCCAAAAAACTCCTTCATTAACAGAAAGTGTGAAAACCTTTGAAGATCTAACTCCCCTCGTGATTTCTGGCATCTAGTCACAAATATCTCCAATAACTTTGCTTCTTCTTCTTTCCCTCCTCTATTTCAACCAGATGGCACCATTGCTATCACATCTATTTTTAAAGCTGAACTCTTCGCTCAACACCTTTGCTAAAAACTTTACCTTGGACGATTCTGGGCTTGTTCCTCCCTCTCCTCCACCCTCTAACTACTTCATGCTACCTATTAAAATTCTTCGCAATGATGTTTTCCATGCCCTTGCTGGCCTAAACCCTCGGAAGGCTTATGGACCTGATGGGGTCCCTCCTATTGTTCTCCGAAACTGTGTCTCCGTGCTTGCACCTTGCCTAGTCAAACCCTTTCAGCTCTGTTTGTCAACATCTACCTTTCCTTCTTGCTGGAAGTTAGCCTACATTCAGCCTGTTCCTAATCCCTCAAACTACCGTCCTATTGCTTTAATTTCCTGCCTATCTAAAGTTTTTGAATCTATCCTCAACAGGAAGATTCTTAAACATCTATCACTTCACAACCTTCTATCTGATCGCCAGTATGGGTTCCGTCAAGTCTGCTCTACTGGTGATCTTCTGGCTTTCCTTACTGAGTCTTGGCCATCCTCTTTTAGAGATTTTGGTGAAACTTTTGCTGTTGCCTTGGACATATCAAAAGCTTTTGATAGAGTCTGGCACAAAGCCTTGATTTCCAAACTACCCTCCTACGGCTTCTATCCTTCTCTCTGTAACTTCATCTCAAGTTTTCTTCCTGACCGTTCTATTGCTGCTGTGGTAGACGGTCACTGTTCTCCTAAATCTATTAACAGTGGTGTTCCTCAGGGTTCTGTCCTGTCACCCACTCTCTTCTTATTATTCATTAATGATCTTCTAAACCAAACTTCTTGTCCTATCCACTCATACGCTGAGGATACAACCCTGCACTTTTCCACGTCTTTTCATAGACGTCCAACCCTTCAGGAGGTAAACATTTCACGCAGGGAAGGCACAGAATGCTTGACTTCTGATCTTTCTAAAATTTCTGACTGGGGCAGAGCAAACTTGGTATTGTTCAATGCCTCAAAAACTCAATTCCTCCATCTATCAACTCGACACAACCTTCCAGATAACTATCCCCTCTTCTTCAATGACACTCAACTGTCCCCCTCTTCTACACTGAACATCCTCGGTCTGTCCTTTACTTATAATCTGAACTGGAAACTCCACTTCTCATCTCTAGCTAAAACAGCTTCTATGAAGTTAGGTGTTCTGAGTCGTCACCGTCAGTTTTTCTCACCCCCCTAGCTGCTAACTCTGTACAAGGGCCTTATCCGTCCATGTATGGAGTATGCTTCACATGTCTGGGGGGTTCCATTCATACTGCTCTTCTAGACAGGGTGGAATCAAAAGGTTTTCGTCGCATCAACTCCTCTCCTCTAACTGACTGTTTTCAGCCTCTCTCTCACCGCCGCAATGCTGCATCTCTAGCTGTCTTCTACCGCTGTTTTCATGCTAACTGTTCTTCTGATCTTGCTAACTGCATGCCTCCCCTCCTCCCGCGGCCTCGCTGCACAAGACTTTCTTCTTTCTCTCACCCCTACTCTGTCCACCTCTCTAACGCAAGAGTTAACCAGTATTCTCAGTCATTCATCCCTTTCTCTGGTAAACTCTGGAACTCCCTGCCTGCTTCTGTATTTCCACCTTCCTATGACTTGAATTCCTTCAAGAGGGAGGTTTCAAGACACTTATCCATCAATTTTTGACTACTGCTTTGATCCTTTTATGGGGCTGGCATTTCAGTGGGCATTTTTTACTGGATTTTTGTTGCCCTTGGCCAGTGTCCCACCTACATTAAAAAAAAAAACAATAATATTAAAAAAAAAAATAAATAATAAAAAAAAAAAAATATATATATATATATATATATATATATATATATATATATATATATATATATATATATATATATATATATATATATATATATATTCTGATTTTGTCTTAATATTCTTGTTTGTATCTTGCCACCTTGTTGCGATCCTTAACAATTCGATTTTTTTTTTTTTTTTTTCATAGGTAAGTACCAAAACTGAGTGAGGGATTGTACTGTGCTCAAGCCTTCATACACGCAAGGTCTTGGTGAGTACCTGAGATCCTGTCATTCTCTCTCTCTCTCTCTCTCTCTCTCTCTCTCTCTCTCTCTCTCTCTCTCTCTCTCTCTCTGTATGTGTGTGTGTGTGTGTGTGTGTTTTGTAGTTTTCCATTACCTTGGCTATGTATTTAGTTGATGATATCGCAAAAAGCATATTAGGTTATTTTTATGTTTAGTGCTTGAGGTTCGTGTTGTTAGGCATTGCCTCATCTGATACAGCAGTGTTGTCATTCATTGGTTGCCTTGCAGTCTGCTGCAGGAATGTATTGATTTGTAATTCCATAAATCTGCTTGCACTCAATAACATGACGTTTAAAACCACTAATGATTACAGTTCAGTACTTCAGGTAATTTTTTTTTGTATGCAATGCGGAGTGTTTGCTCGTATTCGCCATTTTAATACTATAAGTTCACATGTATACTTCTGAGTTTGGAGATCTAAATGTCTTCTCATGCTTTATTACTCCATTTGTTTTGTGTACTCGACTTTTATGAAAAATCTCATAACCTGAAATTTCGCATTCCACCAAAAGAAAATTTCTCGGTAATGGCAATCATGTCTTGGTTCTCCAGGGAGGCATGAATATTGGCCTCATTGCGTCCGGAGATTAAACTTTCCCAGCTGGCATGTAAAAGACTTTGCTGCGTGTGTCCGTCTGGCTGCGGGGATACGTGGCAGACATCCTGCTGCTGCCTCTGTTAGTCACGGTGTGTCTAGTCATGGACACTGTTAGCACGTAATTTTCCCAAGACGTGTACACTGTTTTTCAAAAGCCTTCCAGCCCCGTTGAACGCACTGCGTCCAAGAAGCAGAACAAATGTAACTACCTAGGAAAGTAGGTTAGTGAGCACAACACCTTATTTCCTGCAACGTTTCATAAGCTTGATAGTGGTGCTGAAAACAGAAGCTGTTGCCGGATTGTGTCCTTGATAGTCTCCGGATACTCACATGTGCTTCTGCTTCCTGATGATGATACAGATAGGCGCCGGTGGCGCTGCTGGTTGTGTTGAATGGACGTTGTTTGTCGCGCGTGGATGTTCAGTTTCCAGTGTTGTTCCCATAGTGACATCATCAAAAGCCAGTGTGATAACCTTGAACTTTTCCCATTACATGCTGTGACGCCTCCTGTGTTGTGGATGTCTGCTTCAACAAACTATAGACGTTCTCTCGATGGTCAAAGACTCGCTGTACCGTCAATATTGTATCTTCTTTGTACATGAAAATCTCGAAATTTTCGTATGCTTAAATGTTGGAAGGAAGATTTTACTGTAGATTGTGCCGTTATATAAGTATAAGAAGAAGAGGAAACCCAAAGAGGAAGACGAAAAAAGAAAGAGGAAAAGGAGGATGAAGAGGATCAGAACAAGGACTACGACGATAATGGCATAGAGAAAAAAAAAAAAAGTGGGTTATCTTGCCTACCTTATATCCTGTACGAGTATCTTTCGTTTATTTCTTCCTGCCCTGTTTCTTGCGGCAAACTGGAGCAGCTGAGAAATCTGTTGATGACTACAGGTGTTGCAACAACTGCAAAAACAAGATCAACAAGAGCAACTTTAAAAAAATGCAGGAACACAAAACAGAAATGTCTACAAGCATCAAATGGTGTTACACCTCAAAGAAAACAAACAGCGAAGCAACTCGACGAAAACGTATAAACTCAGCACACAGAACGACGAAGCAGGAAAGAAAAATCAAAGCTGACCCAACAAACAAACAAGTTTCTGTAAAAAAATAAAAAAAGAATGAAGCTACTGAAAGAAAAAAAAAATATAGCAAAACAAAAGCTCGAAACAAAAGAGTCTGAGCGAACCGGGGGAGACAAATTAGGGCGTGGCTTTCTGGCTCTCCTGGGTGACGTAACAAGAGACACTGTGACCCAGACTATCCCCCCAAAACCTATCCAGTCCTGCCTCCCTGCCACGGAAACCCTCGACTTTCTACCGCCGCACCGCCATTCGCTCCCAGTTTAATATTTTCGGACTGTCTTCTGTGCTGGAGTGGACCTTCTTGTGCCTCGGTCAGAGTCTCAGTTTGTTGCTAAAGGGGAAAGCGGGGAATGGCTCGGGAAGGATATGTGGGGAGGAAAGAGAAAGAGAGAGGAAAAAAAGGAAGGTTAGGATGTGATGAGGGAGTAAGCTAAAGAGGAAGAGGTTGA
>NC_087161.1:18571022-18581022 GCF_035594125.1 Scylla paramamosain
ATAAGCACTAGAAGGCGAGCTCTACATCACATAAACGGCGAAGCTACAATATATAATTCCATCGTTCTTATCATCAGGCGACACACAACATGGTATTTAATGGTGGCAACCCTAATTACTCTGTTTTCACTTTCCTACGTCATGTCTCGGATGCTCTTTCTCCTTTTTCGCTCTCTTCCCAAGATAAGGTTACTTTTATCCTGCGCCTTGCACTAACAATTGACACAGGTGCTGAGCTTAATCTGCTATCAGAGTCTGCTTTTCGTGTATTACAACAGGTGTCTTCCTCTCCCTTCACTCTCGGAGCTCCTCACGTCAGTATCAGTGGAGCTGACGGCCGTATATTTTACACGCTGTGTCGGCCCTGTGTGTGTATGAAATTTTCTCTCTCTCTCTCTCTCTCTCTCTCTCTCTCTCTCTCTCTCTCTCTCTCTCTCTCTCTCTCTCTCTCTCTCTCTCTCTCTCTCTCTCTCTCTCTTATGTGGGATTACTCTCTCCAATGTGATGGACTCTCAGGTGTCCTATCTTGCAGGGACTTCGTATCAATGTGTTTCGCGTGTCTCATCATATAACACTCCTTGGCCGTTTGTCATGCCCTGCAACCTTCCCACGCATTGTGCAACTAGGACGCCGCACCATCTATGCTTTTCCATATTTTAGTACACCCGCAGATCATATCCAGTACCTTCGTCTTCTTATGGGAATGAAAAAATCCCCCATTTGCCTCCAGCTTCTTAGTAACGAAGTTTTCCGCGGTCTGTTGGGAAATGGTGTCTGCTTATGTGGACGTTGTTTTCATTTCTAAAGGTATGGATACACACACTTTGCAAAACTTAATGACGTTTTCTCTCGTTTGTCTCACGCAGGATTAAAAGTCAAGCAAAGTGTCAGCTTCTCAAACAATGATTCAGCTTCCTGTGTCATGTAGCAGATGCCGCTAGTCTGCACACTGCAGACGATAAAATTATTGCGGTTAAAAGCTTTCTTCGCCCAACATCTGTCGTTGAGCTCAAGTAATTTGCCAGTCTTCATGGATATTACAGGCTTTTTTGTTTCTCATTATGCTCGGGTCTCAGCTCCTTTGCTTCGCCTGCTTAAGAAAGACGTTCCATTTGTCGGGTGCTTAGCAAGAAACAGCCTTCACTACGCTCAAACCTGCTCGTACGTCGGCGCCTGTTCTCGCTTTTCCTGATTTTAGTAAGTCTTTCTTACTCGCCATTGATGCTTCTCGTTCAGGCCTTGGCGCTGTACTTATGCAGAAAGATAACGGAGGTAAAAATCGTCGCATTGCATATGCAGGTCCTATTTTAAATGGCGCTGAGTCACGCTACTTGGTCACTGATTTAGAAACGCTTGCAATCATCAGGTCGTTGTAGCATTTTCTTGATTTTATTTACGGCTATCTTGTCACAGTATATACGGACCACAAAGTATTAAATACTTATTCAGATGTAAGAACCTAACATGACGTTTCGCGAGATGGTTCGTGATTCTCGAGTATTTTAAACCAACAATTGAATACCTTTGTTACTCTTTAAATGTCGCTGCGGATGCTTTATCGAGGTCAGTAGCTGCGCCTCTTAGCATTACTTCGTCTCCTCCACCCATCACCGATGATGTCGTGCTCAATGCGCAGAGAAGTGACGCGTTATTGGATCATGTCATCAGTTGCTTCCAGAGTGAGAGTGGTAATTTATCATCCATCCTAAGGTTACCACTCCCTGCTGATGACTTTCACCTTCAGGATGGCCTTCTTGTTAGAAAGGCGCCGCCCCTTTCCCCCTCACGTGACATCAGCCCACATCTAATTATATCTAACTCCTTAGTGTCTCAGGTGTTGCTCATGGTGCTGATTCTGTCCAAGCTGCACACCCTGCCGTCGCGGTACGTCATGATATCAGATAACACATTGATAAGTGTATCTCCTGTGCGCAGCATGAAAGTCGTCCCTCTTACCCGGTACCCATGCTTGAATACCTTGCACCTGAACGTCTTTGGGATACACTGAGTGTTGACTTCAGCTTC
The DNA here is from genome assembly GCF_035594125.1 of Scylla paramamosain. NCBI lineage: Eukaryota > Metazoa > Arthropoda > Malacostraca > Decapoda > Portunidae > Scylla > Scylla paramamosain. The sequence continues at coordinate 18,573,048 of NC_087161.1, forward strand.
CACAAACCTCCTCGGTTAATAAGTCTCTTTGTGTGTGTGGATCATTTCTCCCGGTACCTTGTGCTCACTCCTTTGCAGGAGGAAAACGGCTGCTTTAGTAGCTCACGCCCTTGTGACACGTAATTAACCTCCTTTATTTCACTAAAGGCTATTCTCTGATAATGGCGTTGAATTTAGAAACAAGTTGCTTGCTGAGTTGTGCACGGCGCTCAAAATCAAACACATTTACACTGTGGCATACCATCCGGCGTCTAACGGTCTTGTGCAGCGAACAAACCGTAAAATTTTAGAGGTATTACAGCATGTCACGGATGGCTTCCTTCATACGTGGGATTCATGGCTTTCTCATTTTGCGATTATTCCTCCTAGAACTCCAGCATCATTGAGTCGCCACACTTTGTTCTGTTCGCAGAAGACAAACGCTTGCCATATGACATCTTGTTTAAGAAGCCTAAGCCCTGACGACTATGCCAAGCTGCAACTCACCTCCCTTCAGCGCTTTCATCAAGCCGTGCGCACTCGCCAGCCATATCCTCCGCAGCCTCTCATCTCTCCCTTCACTTCACTCTCCAAACCCACCTCCCTCACAGCCTCCCTCTCCTCTCTGTTATCCTCCTCCTCCTCGTCATCTCCTGTACTTCACACGCTCTTCTGTCCGCCTTCGTCTCGTTCCACTCCGCTAATTCCTCTTCCATTTTCCTCCATCTTTCTCTCTTGTGTGTTATATATATATATATATATATATATATATATATATATATATATATATATATATATATATATATATATATATATATATATATATATATATATATATATATATATTGTTTGTGCCACCACCACTTTTATTGTAAATATACATACACTGTAAGGTGCAGATTTAGTTTTTGTTTTGCATAAGTGCTGGTCAGCCGAGGACAGCCGATTGGTAGGTGGCCCAGCTATGTACCATATATTATTTATTACTTGTGTACTTGCGATCACGTGGTGCACTTGGCCACGTGGAGATGCGATCCTATAGTGTATACTCGATGTTTTGTCATCATCTCGTCCAAACATTTGGAAAGGCTGTACGGAAAAGGATTCAGGAAAGAAACGTCTATATAATCAAAATAATTTATTACCAAAAATGCCCATTTAGATACAAACAAGTAATTCGTATTGCAATGTACAGGTATTTACACACTTTCATGCACTCAGCGACTACGTCTTAGCGGAGGAGAACGTTTCTACATTAGACAGCAGCGGAGGGCGGCGGCGGCGGCGACGGCGGTGGCGGGACCTGGACTGAGGCGGCCACGTTAGGCTCTATACTGTGCTGGCGGCGGCGGCGGCGGCGGCGGCCCAGGCTAGGTCAGTCCCGCCTCTAAAAAAAGAAAAAAAAGGGTCCACCGAACTAAACCCCGTTTTCTGTAAAGTAGCTGTTCTCTTGCCGTAGACGGAAAACATAATGATAATAACACGGCCTTGTCCTGGTTGGTTCTCAACAATTATTATAAAACAAAAAGATAGAAATGGTCCATAGGCTCAATAGGACGTAAAAAATGCAAATGTTATAACAATATATATCATTTTTAGTAATTATCTCGTCAGGAAGAAGTACGTAATGTTCATGGGATTAGCAAATGTGTTGCGTGAAGTGTGTTAATTGTAGGATGCACAATAACATTTGGCGAAGCTATCCACGGGTTGCATGCTTTCCATGTGTGTGTGTGTGTGTGTGTGTGTGTGTGTGTGTGTGTGTGTGTGTGTGTTTCATACATAAATTTTATTTTATTTTTTTTGTTGTTCACTTAAGAAAACTTTACCTTGTAATTCTTCGGACTGTGTTGACGACGGAAGAATAGATGATGCTGGTTCCAACTTACCTTATTATTATTATTATTATTTTATTATTATTATTATTATTATTATTATTATTATTATTATTATTATTATTATTATTATCATTACAGTTATTATGCAGACATCCATGCACCTTTCCTCCCGCATGGGTAAGTCACGTTTTGCAATCATCTTAGCGCTCCGGGCGAGGGAGTGATCACGCAGCACTCCCGCCATGACCTTCCTCAACCCACCCTCAGCCCAGCACGTGGGGAGCGCTGGGATACACGGGTACAGATTAGGTGAGTACGAATGAACAGCGTGGGAGGAAGAAGTTAGATTTTTGAGTGAATGGGAGAAGACTCTTAAGTGTAAGTAGTCAGGTTTTGGAGGATAAGGGAGGCCTTGGGTATAAGTCGGTTAGATGATATTCGTTATAAGATCCTCGTAGTATCAGGGGAATGTTTGGTCTAAGACACTGCTTTGCTGGAGACAAGAAGACACCATGACCAGGGTATTAGTGAAGGGACGTGACCAGCCTCTTTACTCTCACTGCGGAGCTTGGAGGGGAAAGGAAGCAGGGCGGAGGGAGTGGCGGAGGGACAGGACTCTTCTTAAACATAAAAACAGGTGGCGGTGTACGAGTAAGAGGGGGAGATAATGAAAATGCTGAGCGATAATTTTGTTGGAAAGAAGGGGATGGGAAGTGTGTTGGCCGCGGGCGTCGATGAATAGTGGATCGCGAGGCAAATGTGTGAGAGAAAAAAATCGTGACGAAGGAGATAAAAACTTTCGAGATAAGAGTCCACTTTAAAACGCAAGAAAAAAAAAATGCATTAAGCAGTCCTGACTTGCCAGCGCTAGAGAAGCTACAAGCAAAATTTTCTCGACGGAGTCTTTTGAGAGAGTATAAAAGTTTCTAAACAACGCTTTCAAAAGGAAACTTAAGAAAGTGTTGTTATTCTTATTTAAAACACGAGTCCTTTCATGCTTAGATTTCTCTTTATGTTTTCCGTCGCGCCATGAAAAGTAACATTTATTACTTTTAAAACCCGCATTGTTCATTGGAGAGAGAGCAAAGGTGTGTCTTTGGCAGGTGTGAAGCCTCATTAGAGAGTGAGTGAGGAAGGAGGAGGAGGAAGGACGTGTGACGGGGACAGGTACACCAGCCTCTGAGGTGACGCTTCCTCCACTCAGCTCTCCTTTCTGTTCATTTCCGCGTCATCGATTCTCTCTCAACGGCACTCCGCCTCCGCCTCGCCAGACCCAACTTTGAGTACTATTGAACTGAACCTCCCTTTCGATACTTCTTTTGTTTTGAATTCCGGATCATCGTCACATCACGAATTTAACAGAAAAAAAAAATTGAATAAAAAATGCAGCTAAACACGTCGGAAGAGAAAGCGATCGTTTTTTGTTTTCATTTAGTGTGTTTTAGCAAAAAACGAGTACATTTACAATGAACTCAATACATTGAGTAGATAAAAGCCAACCATTGTTTTGTAGTTTCCTTTAAGATTTCTCTGATTAGTTTCACTACTTTCAATTTATTTTACATTTCAGCAGCAGATACACTCAATTATTTAAACAGGAACATTCATTGGCCAAGAAGCGGTGAGCGGCGCGGCAGTGTGGCGCCGTTAACACCTTGCCGCGGCTCGTCCCTCACTTAACACCGCGAACGTAATGAGCTTAAGTTACCTGCGATATTTGAACTTCACCCATTTTCTATTAACCGGCAAAGGTGGAGGCGGGAGGCGGTGTGAGAGGAGAGAGGACTTTTGGCGACTCTCTTTTACGGCTCAAGTAGAGAGGGAGTGGGAGAGGGAGAGGCGGGAAGGTAAGCGGTAGAGGTTGGGAGAACTAAGAGGGGTTGAGGTGGTAGTATTTGAGAAAACTTGGCTGAAATGCGACTCTGTCTGTGTGTGTGTGTGTGTGTGTGTGTGTGTGTGTGTGTGTGTGTGTGTGTGTGTGTGTGTGTAAAACCAGTTGTCTGGTCCACTTCATTTTTTTAACTTTTATAATTTTTTTTTTAGAATTTACGGATTTATATGATTTGATAAAAATTACAGTTTTATCGCGGTGGTAATCATGCCAAATCCACCGAAAAATTGCATCAGTGAAATGTTACATTGTTGATGACACATGCTGAGAATTTCATGCCTTGTAAAACTGTTATCGGTAAAATGCAGGCGAATAAACATTGATGATAACAACAACAGCAGTAATTATCATACCAGTAACAATATAATAATAATAATGATAACAATAATAATAATAATAATAATAATAATAATAATAATAATAATAATAATAATAATAACCAACGATAACCAAGACTGAACATTCCTTATCTCCTAAATTAATCATAACCATAATAATAATAATAATAATAATAATAATAATAATAATAATAATAGTAATAATAATAATAATAACAATAATAATAATAATAATAATAATAATAATAATAATAATAATAATAATAATAATAATAATAGTAATAATAATAATAATAATCATAATCATAATAATAAACAAAATAGTCCCACAAATACAGTACATAATAGTCAAAGTAAAAATAATGGTACCTTGTTTTTCTTGATCCTTCCGTCATGCTGTGAGAAGTCAAGGTCAATTATTACTATGTACACACAAATAGCGGGTCTGCCTTGTGACGTCACGTAGACTGACGCACGGGATTGGCTGCCACGCCCTCTCTAGGCTCGTGATTGGACGCTACGGGTATACAATCCACGAATCGAGGGACTGACTAGAGACTGACTCGATTATCTGTTTCATTTGTCGTGATGGGGAGAGGGAGAGAGAGAGAGAGAGAGAGAGAGAGAGAGAGAGAGAGAGAGAGAGAGAGAGAGAGAGAGAGAGGTTGGGGGCAGTACTAACTGATAAAACTTTTGCACCCCGTCCTTATCTTCTCTCCTCCTCCTCCTCCTCCTCCTCCTCCTCCTCCTCCTCCTCCTCCTCCTCCTCCTCCTCCTTTTCCGCCTGCCTCTTTTCACTCGTTTCCTTCAACAACCACTTGTGATTTTTTTTTCTCCTTACCGCCAACGTCATTGCTTTCTCCCATTCCTCATCAGTTCCTCCTCCTCCTCCTCCTCCTCCTTATATGCTCTCCGCAGCAGGTGACGCGCCTGTGAGGGGGGTGGAGGGGCGAGACGGTAATTGGCTTGGCCCAAACAACCCATTAGCACTTTAATTGGTCGATTGTTACGCAGGAAGCGGCTCGAAGAAAACGAACCCTGTCTCGGAGCTTCGTTTGGAAGATATGGAGAGGCGGAAGAGTAAAACTAAGGGGTGAGAGAGAGAGAGAGAGAGAGAGAGAGAGTTGTATAGGATATCTATTTTCTTTAGTTTCGACCATAAATGCATAAAATGCTTCCTTCCCTCCTTCCCTCCTTCCTTCATCGTGACCTATTACCTTTGTCGCAAGTTTTTCCTCCTTCCTTCCCTACCTCTTTTCATTCGTTCGCTCTGCATTTTGAGGTAATTGTGTAAACAGGTGGTGAGGCGAGGCGGGCGCTGGGATTCACACACACACACACACACACACACACACTGCAGCACGGAGGAAAAACAACTCCACCGTATCGGAACAAGAAAAAAAAAATTACGTCCCTTGTGGAGGAGACGAAGGAGGTCACGAGGCAGGAAGGGAAGCGAGGGCACGGTCACCAGTGAGGGGCGGAGGAGGAGAGGTCAAGGGTTGGGGTCACACGAGGGTACCGGGCTTCATCATGGCCTCAGGGGAGAAGATAAACTTGGCTTCTGGTGACCCGCGGTCCTCAGGGTGCCCTAGCGCGATGCTGGTCTGCGGGGGAATGGCATTGGGTCCCGCGGGGGAGATGGGGCCGCGCGGAGACCCAATCTTGGAGTTTCTGGGATAGGGCGGGGGTGGAGGGGAGCCGTAGGAAGGGTTTCGAGGGGCGGGGGTGTAGGCCGAATGTCTAGCGAGGGTGTGGGCGTTGCCATTGTGTCTCATGGTCGCCGAGGCATCATGGTACTTGGAGAGAGGGCCCAGTATGGTGTCTCCGCCCAAGTCTGCCGCCCGCGTCCCCCTCCGGATGGTGCAGAAATTGGAGTCGGTGCTCGGGGAGTGTTGGTGGGCGGCATGCGTGGCGGTGTAGTGACCCAGGTCGCTGATGGACGCTCGCCGCCCGTTGGGAATGGGCGCGTAGTCCCTCCCGCTGTAGTCGACGAAGGGAACGTAACCACGACCACCTTCACCGTCCTGGGGGCATGGAAGCGGGTATTACTGGAGGGTCGTGTGTGTGTGTGTGTGTGTGTGTGTGTGTGTGTGTGTGTGTGTGTGTGTGTGTGTGTGTGTGTGTGTGTGTGTGTGTGTGTGTGTGCGCGCGTTAATTTCACTAAAAGGTAGAAAGTAGTATGAAAGTTTGAACAATGGAATAAGGGAATAAATAACTGTCAAAGCAGTAATCACGAGGAATTATAGAGGCAGCTCTTACTAGGAATGCTAGAGAGAAAGGAGTAGAAAGGGACTGGAAAAAGTAGAAAATAACAGCATATCACTGAGAATTGTTAAGTAAATTTGAAAGAAGGAAGGAAGAAAAGAGAGAAGAGTAAGGAAGAATAGTGCACAACACACAGGGAATTTCCGAAGGGAACTGGAGGATAAATAAGAGAATCTTCCCCTCCGAACTTGTTTCTCATGAGACTGGAGTTTTGTTTTTATTTATGTGTGTCTGGGCAGCGTCCCCCGCTACTCACCGGGTCAGGGATGAAGGTGTGGCCAGAGTCCCCGCTGAGCCTGTTGAGTGCCTGCACCGCCTTCACCTTGGCCTCCTCCGACGGGCTCATCTCCTCCAAGGGGCGGCTGGACAGGGCAGGACTGGAACACAACTCCTCCGAGAGCTTGGTGTCAGAAGGCGCCGAGTACATGTTGGCCATCTGGGGTCCCGGTACCACTGTCACCGCCGGCGGCTTCTCTGGTACAGGTGACCCTGGGGGAGCGAGGCACATGATGATGATGATGATTGGTTCTTCTACTACTGCTGCAGGAGACGCTCAAGGGAGTGGTGGTGTTTGTGGCGTGATGTACTGGTGTAGAAGTAAACCGTTGTGGCTTACGCACTGGTATTACCCGGAGCTCCACCACTCATTGCTTTAAGGAGGAGATATCGGAACCCTTAAGTTATCGCGATAGGATTTTTGTGTGAACAGATTTCATCACACACACACACACACACACACACACACACACACACACACACACACACACACACACGGATCTTGTCGAGTTTGCCGTCCGATACCTAAGTAAGTAGAAGGTCCAATAAATTGAGGAAGATTGTGTCCTGCCACTTAAATTAGAGTCGGCCGAAGGCCTAGCAGGGAGAGGCCAGAGCCTTTCCCTGCTAGGTCTAATATCGATCCAGGGTCACTCAACGCCACACTTCGCACTGCCACACGTGCCTGATGCCCTGTAGCCACAGGGTGAGTGCCTTGCACCCAGCACTGAATGTCTCTGCAGGAGGATACCTCATTATTTAGAGGTCGAGTTATCGACCGATGGTTAACGAAGAGTTCTCTTAACACAGAGAGGCTCCAAGGAAGGTTCATCCTTTGATCTGTGGGGAGAGTTTGCAGGACACCATGAAGAGCCGTAATGATCGTGTTGCCCTGTTTCAGAAGGCGTTAAGGCGGACTGCTTTTAAAGAGCTTTTGATGTTTTTAGTGCGAGCAAGGAGGACTGCTGGGAGTGGGATGTAGAGGTGAGTAAAAACGCTGTCAGGCTCCAAAACAGATGTCGGCGCTCTTGTTATGTACGAATCAGACTACAGAGCATTACTTTTTAAGGACCCCAGTACTATATATATATATATATATATATATATATATATATATATATATATATATATATATATATATATATATATATATATATATATATGAGAGCGAGAGAGAGAGAGAGAGAGAGAGAGAGAGAGAGAGAGAGAGAGAGAGAGAGAGAGAGAGAGAGAGAGAGAGAGAGAGAGAGAGAGAGATTACGTAAGAAGCTCAGCGAGTAGATCCAAACTTCACCATCGTCAAAAACAAAACACTCGAAAACAAAAAAATTTCGAGGGATCTCCCATTAGAAAGCAAAAAAAAAAAAAAAAACTTCCTAGCATGC
>NC_087161.1:18583522-18593522 GCF_035594125.1 Scylla paramamosain
CCGCGATGATTTTTACGTCCTTCCTTCCTTCCTTCCCTGTGCCCCTCCTTGCCGCGACTCTAGAGCGTAACTACCGTGTGGTGATATGCTGAGGCGGCACGCTGTCGGCGCCCAGAGAGGCATATGTCGTATCTGAGAGAAGATTACCGTACTCAAGAGACCCTCGCCCCTACTAAGCGGACGGGGACGGATTTACTTTCTTCAAACACCAATTAATTCTGAACTTGAAATGTGACTTGTGGACTGAGTGGACTGCTAAGGGCCTTCTGGAGGGCTCCTCTGGCGCGCCAACCAATTACATGCGAAAAGCTTAGTGGAGATGGCTGCTGCTTCTTCTCCTCCTCCTCCTCCTCCTCCTCCTCTAGACGCTGATGCTAGCAAGACGCGGTAAAATTAAGTGGAGCATTAGGGACTCATTCACATTTGTGTAAGTGAGTGTAAGTCTTCGAGTCAGTGTCCGTGTGATGAGTTTAGGGGGTTGAATTAGTAGCCTACGATACCTTTTTTTTTTTTGTACATATTTCTACTTTGTATTAGAGGATTAAAGATAACCGTGTTTGAATCATATTTCTATTTGTTTTACTTACTTGCTACTACTGCTGGTACTACTACTACTATTACTATTATTACTATTACTACTACTACTATTATTACTACTACTACTACTACTACTACTACTACTACTACTACTACTACTACTACTACTACTATTACTACTACTACTACTACTACTACTACTACTACTACTACCACCACCACCACCACCACCACCACCACCACTAAAACTACTGTTACTTCTACTTTAACTACTACTACTACTACTAATACTACTACACTACTACTACTACTATTACTACTACTACTACTACTACTACTGCTGCTGCTGCTGCTGCTGCTGCAACTGATTACATGAGTATTGATCTACACACTGGCTTATTTATGTCGTTGAGCGTGAGGTACTGCATACTATTACCGCGGGCTGCACGTAATGCCTGCTGCCAGATCACAACGGATTACTTCGTGCCGGATTACTTAACATTGAATTGCCAAATGCAGCGGTACTGACCTGTTAGTAGATTATTCCTTACTTCACAGGCGAGCACAGGGGCAGAGAGAGAGAGAGAGAGAGAGAGAGAGAGAGAGAGAGAGAGAGAGAGAGAGAGAGAGAGAGAGAGAGAGAGAGAGAGAGAGAGAGAAGAGAGGGAGGGAGAATGCATTGCCTTCTAACAAAAACTCCTACGTTCTTGCAGTTGCATGACCAAAACAGTGTTACCGTACAGAAAAAAAAAAAAGGGGGAAAGAACGAAAGCAGTGTTACCATGTAGAGTAGAAGGGATAAGAAAGGAGACACTGTTACCATACAAGGGAGAAGAAGGGCGGCATTGTTACCATACAGACGGCCACTATACTGTAGCCAGCAGGAGCACCAGCCGATAGACACGCTCGCCAGGAACAGAGGCAACACCCTGATTTGCATACGCGCACAGGCCAATGCCGCTGACACCATACACGGGGCACCATACACGGGGTTTATTGGTACACAGAAACTTGACATACACTGGGTTTACTTCAAGCTTGCACCATCGACTTGTGTTTGTTTTGTACTGCGACTTGCATGAACAAAGCTTACTTACAATTGATTTGATGCACATTATATACGTACACATACATCACTAAATACACACACACATGTACGTACATAGTGGAAGTTGCAACACACACACACACACACACACACACACACACACACACACACACACACACACACACACACACACACCGCCATACCAACCTTTGCTAAACCTCACAGTCCGCCGACCAAGGTAATCTGGAAACATCAATGACATGAGTACAACATTTTTCTGCTAAACCCTTTTGGCTTTGACCGAGCATTTGCATAGTGAAGGCAATTAGGCGCTGCAATTATGAAAGAATGAGCTTTTAAGATATTGCCATTAGAGATTGAAATTGCAGTGGAAGGGAGGGGAGGGTGGCAGATGAAAGCAGAGAGGGGAAGAGAGGAGAAACAGGAAGAAGAGGAGGAGGAGGAGGAGCTGGGGGAGAGGGGTAGATGGAAGCGGACAGTGGTGCTGTAACTGTCATTATGTTTCCCTCGATGCTATTAGTGTAATGTTTTCGTTGTTTTTATAACGGAAAATGGTTCGCGTTATTTCTTTGTGTGCTGTTGTTCTGGTTCTCTTCCTCGTGTTATTCTCACATTCTCTCGTGATTTTTCTTTAGCTTTTTATTTTTTTTTTTTTACCTCTAAATTTCCTTCAAAATGTTCGTTAGTGGCTTTTGTTTGGAATGATTTTATTCATATATATATATATATATATATATATATATATATATATATATATATATATATATATATATATATATATATATATATATATATATATATATATATATATATATATATATATATATATATATATATATATATATATATATATATATTTTTTTTTTTTTTTTTTTATTGTAATGCTAGCATATTACCGTTAATGTGCGTATTGTCACGCATGATTTTTGTAACTGTTTTCCCCCGCCTGCGTTAATTATATGCAATTATCATGCATGACATCCGTGTGCTCGCGCGTGTGTGAGTGTGTGAGTGTGGAGTAATGGCTTGGATGGCTGGATGCTGTGTCTGGTTTGCGGCGTTTGGTGTGTGCTGCGGGAGTGACAGCTTGTAAGAGAGAGAGAGAGAGAGAGAGAGAGAGAGAGAGAGAGAGAGAGAGAGAGAGAGAGAGAGAGAGAGAGAGAGAGAGAGAGTATGGCAGGGCTTAAATAAATGATAATCAACATAAACTCACCATAAACACTGCCACGAAAGCGACGAGTCCGCTCTTGTAAAAAATGAAAACAAAAGACAGAAATCAAAATAATGCACATAATGACAAACATAATGATACATGGAAATCATAATAGACACTAATAAAACTTAATTAAGGGATAAATACTTATTAGAATAATACATGTAATAAATAAAATTAATATCATCCAGTATTCGCATTGGGTAATATTATGTACCTATATTTTCTTTATATATATATATATATATATATATATATATATATATATATATATATATATATATATATATATATATATATATATATATATATATATATATATATATATATATACGAGTATATATAATTTTTCTAGTTCTGAATATTTCAACAATATTTCCAGAACATTATCACTTTACTACCGGTAATTTTCGCGATATTTTCATCACATGAGAGTTTTACTTCCTTCAGTTTCATACCAGTGATGTCACGCGGCTCGCTGTTCTGTAATGCTCAGTTTAATTCGTCCTTGTTGGATGAAAAAACTAATTAATTAAAAATCACGAACGTAGTGTGTGTTATAAACAGGTAGAAAAAAAAACGACAATATTACGAAATCATGATGACATACTAGACTTGCGCGAACACACACACACACACACACACACACACACACACACACACACACACACACACACACACACACACACACACACACACACACTTTTAATTACATACATGGCGTGATTCAACGAGGTGACACATTGAAGTAAAAGGAAGGAGTTTTTCTGAAGGGGGAGGGTCGGAGTGTCTGTGTGTCTGCCCGTCCGTCTGCCTCTCCGCTTGTCTGTCACTCTTGTGTCTGCTTCTCTTTGTGTGTTTGAATTAGTTTGTCTATCTTTTTTTCTTTTGTTACTATTGCCAAGAATAGAAAAGTGAGAGAGAGAGAGAGAGAGAGAGAGAGAGAGAGAGAGAGAGAGAGAGAGAGAGAGAGAGAGAGAGAGAGAGAGAGAGAGAGAGAGAGAGAGAGAGAGAGCCAAGAGGAAATAACCAATATCAAGTCTTTTCACACATCGAGAGGCTGATTTCTTTCTTTCCTTCATCAAAACAAGTAAAAGAAGAGCACGGGAAGAAGTGGACGCCTCCGCTGTCAACATCAACAACGAAAAGAGAGACAGAAAAATAGGAAATACAAATGGTCTTTTTTCCATCACGTTTACTCGTCTCACGCCACTCATTCTCCACATCTCATTCCATCCACTCTCACTCACACCACCTTATACTTCCACATTGCCGCGTTATTCTCTCTCTCTTTCTCTCTCTCTCTCTCTCTCTCTCTCTCTCTCTCTCTCTCTCTCTCTCTCTCTCTCTCTCTCTCTCTCTCTCTCTTTTACAGAAGTATTTGTCAGTAATCACACACCAACATATAATTAAGCACGCCTACACACACACACACACACACACACACACACACACACACACACACACACACACACACACACACACACACACACACACACACACACACAGCGATAATAATACGGCCTCTGCACGATCACTTTCAACAGATAAAGAAAGCGTGTGATTGACGGTAAATAAATTGCCCAAACAATGCTATTATTTTCTCAAGTCGTTCTCTCTTTTTCCTTATCCTTCAGACGAGGAAGAAGGCACCTCTGTTCTGTTACGTAGGAGGAGGAGGAGGAGCAGGAGCAGCAGCAGCAGCAGCAGCGGCAGCCACCCTTCAAGTTACTCCATGATTCACTCGGGCCGTTCACTGCACATGTCGTGGTCTAGTTTGTCATGAGTCCCTTCCTTCCCTTCATCCCTTTCTCCCTCCTTCCCTTCCTACACTCCTCAGGCTTTCCACTTTCTCTCCTTCCGTGCATCTTGGTTCTATCTTCCACGTACGCCATTCCATTTTCTCTTCCTTCCCTCACAACTTCAGTATCTCTCTTCCTTTCCTTCTTCCTCCTCTCCCTCCTCGCCTGGTTTTTCTCTCTCCCTCCCTCTCTCCCTCCCTCCGTCTCTCTCACAGATTCGAATCTCATCAATTTTCTAAAGTCCTTATGGTCCGTTATTTTCTGTCTCTCACTGTGACACGTGATTCCTTTTCTCGCTCAGAACTGCAGCTGTGGTACAGGTTGTGGTGGTGGTGGTGGTGCTGATGGTATGGATCGTGCTTGGCGTGTGGTCCTGGTGATTATTTTAGTGTTTTGAATCAAGTCCCGGTCAGATGGTGGTGATGAATGATAACAGAGACAAGCAGTAAGGCAGCAGTAAGTAATCAGTATGACGCAGTGAAAGCTCTAAAAATATTACTTACTCGAGGTTTAAGTCTGTAAGGTGGACACGTGCTACCGAGTACTGTTTTCATTGCTGGTATTATTTATTTATTTATTTATTTATTTTTATTTTTTTTATACGAAGGAGTATGTGTTGGAAAGTACATGTCGTCGTCATTGCGTATACGAGGTTTTTTGTGAGCGTTTAAAATTTTTTTTTATTTATTATTATTATTATTATTATTATTATTATTATTATTATTATTATTATTATTATTATTATTATTATTTATTATTGTTATTATTATTATTATTATTATTATTATTATTATTGTTATTATTATTGTTATTATTATTATTAGTAGTAGTAGTAGTAGTAGTAGTAGTAGTAGTAATAGTAGTAGTAGTAGCAGCAGTAGTAGTACTAGTAGTAGTAGTAGTAGTAGTAGTAGTAGTAGTAGTAGTAGTAGTAGTAGTATCACCATAATCATCATTACTACTACTACTACTACTACTACTACTACTACTACTACTGCCGCTGCTACCGCCACTTCTCATTCCCAGGAGGGTATGATACGATAATTTTAAGGACTAATTTCTTTGGACTACTTTTTCTTTACTTAGGAAGATTTCAGTGAGAGCACTCCTAATTTCCCTCTCCCTCTCTCCCTGCGCTGCTCGCCTCGTATTAACTCCACTCGTTAAAACTTGCCGGGAGTTTAAATAAGGCACACAAAACACATTATACTATCAACAAAACCAACTATTAATCTGCAAAACAAACAGAAGCTGTGCAACACAAAATAGCTGAGTACACACTGGTATCCGGGAGTACTGGAAACACGCGGGTAGCAGGACGGGGGGACGAGGACGAGAACAAGAGGGAAAGGAGAGGAAGAGGGAAGGATGTGGTAGTGGTAGTGGTGGCGGTGATAGTGATGAAAAATGGGAATATGAGGGAAATACAGGTAAATATTCAATTGTGTCTGTGTGTGTGTGTTGTGTGTGTGTGTGTGTGTGTGTGTGTGTGTGTGTGTGTGTGTGTGTGTGTGTGTGTGTGTGTGTGTGGCCACGAATTGGGAACAGGTTGCTCAGGTGTTTGAGGTAAAGCGCAACACGTGTCCTGCGTTTTCCCTTTTACAGCAGTGGGAAGCAGCGGAGGTTTGGAGATCTGGAGAAGGACGAGTGAAGAAGAGAGGAGGGATGGCGTGGATTGGTGGAGAGTATAAGAGCGTTGGGAGAGAGAGTGGTGAGGGAGAGGTCGGGATGGAGAGAAAAAAGAAGATATCCGGAGAGGCGAAGTGAGGCAGGAGGAAGAAATGCAGAAATGTAGAAGAGGATTGGATGAAATGTGGGTAAATGGACCTAGAACGTGTAAGAGTGTGTCGGGAGAGAGGAGGGCGAGGAGGAGTGGAGGAGGAGGACGAGGAGGAGGAGAAAAAGGGAAGAAAGGGAGAGAGGGATAGGACAGCGAGAGTGGAATCAGGTGAACAGCCACGGAAAGTAGACCAGGACATGGATAGATAGATAGAAAGATAGATAGATAAATAGGTAGATAAACTGGTAGGTGGGTGTGATGTACTACAATCTACATGGAATGACAAGAAATATAGTCTCTTCCTGCTTTGAGTTTTGATTTCATTTTCATTGTTTCCTCATCAATAAAACATAAAAGAATAAAAAAAATCTAGAGACAGGCAAATAGATAAATAAAAAGAGGTGATGATGTACATAGAAAGCCAAAGAAAGGTAGACTTTTCCTGCCTTGAGTTTTGATTTCCAAGTAACAGTTTTCTCTTTAGTAAAATATAAAAGAGTACGAATAAAGATAAATAGACAAACGCAGAGGTAGGAGAGTGTTATGTACATAGAAGGACAAAAAAATATATATATATAGATTCCTCCTGCTTTGGATTTTGATTTCGAGGTAACTGTTTTCTCTTCAGCAAAACATCAAAGAACAAAGGTTTGTTGAGGAAGGAGTAGCTGGGGATGGCGGAGAGCCGGGAGGGAAAAAAGGTTGTCGAACTCCGCTCCATTTTGATATCCCAGTGATAGCTTTGCGCGTCCATCTGATTGTATTTTCCAGCACACAGGCAAGCTGAAGTGGTAAAAATAAGTAAGTAAAAAGATACGGTGAACAAACGAGTGTCCATCGGGAAAAATCTTCTTGTAATATTCTCGTGTCCACACTCCGGTTAATGGTTGCTTCCTCCTCCTCCTCCTCCCCCTCCTCCTCCTCCTCCTCCTCCTCCTCCTCCTCCTCCTTGCTGATACACCATTTTCAAACAACATTTTCTTCTTCCCCCTATTTTTTTCTTTCAATGTATTTATACTTACAAATTCATATCTTGCCGCCTACATATCATTTATTTATTAGTACTGTTTAAGTTCTTAGTGTTACTATCATTATTGTTGTTATGATAAGTATTAACGTTGCGTTCTATTACTAATATCGCCGCAGTGATTGAGCCTTTAATCTTTTATGTCTAAATATAACATCAATTCAGTAAAAAAAAATGAAAGCGCTGTGTTGCCAGAGGGAGAAAAGGGGAGGGAGGAGGTGATGGAAGGATGAGGGAAGAGAAAAAAAGAAAAGCAGATTGAGGTAAGGAAAGAGAGAGAGAGAGAGAGAGAGAGAGAGAGAGAGAGAGAGAGAGAGAGAGAGAGAGAGAGAGAGAGAGAGTTACATTGTTACATAAAAAAAAAAAAAAAAAGCCACAACAGACCTTGCGGTCCTCACGAGGTGATCTGACCTTGGACTACTAAGGTGATAGTAGAAGAAAAGAACAGGAAAGCAGAAGACTCTCCCCACCCTCCACTTCCCGCGGCATAAGCCGTACAGGAAAACAGGTCGGAAAAAAATACCTTATGGGGTTAGAGAAAGAAAAAAAAACGAAAAAAAATTATAGGAAAGAAAGAAAATAGGTGAAATGAGGTGCCCCTATTTCACGAAGGCAAGGAAGTCAATCACTAACAAACAAACGCTGTTAGCCGCGGATTGGAGGCAAAATATTTGTCAAGACAGCGTTTAAAAGTTTCTACGGTATTGCAGTCTATCACGTCTCAAGGAAGCCTCAAGGAAGCCCATATTTACTACTCAGTGAAAAAGAAAAAAAAATTTTTGATTCATGATAGTTGAAGGATTTCCCAACAATTTTGCAACCGTTTCCTCGCGTGTAATTTGAAGAATCTATGGTGAAATATTTATTGCAGTCTATGTTATCAATGCCTTTGATGATTTTAAACACCTGTAATAAGTCGCCTCTTAGTCTTCTTTGTGTTAATGGGAATAGGTTTAATTCTTTAAGACGCTCTTCGTATGATTTGTTTCTTAGACTTGGTATCATTTCTGTTACTCTACGCTGAACCCTTCCTAATTTATCAATGTCTTTCTAGTAGTAGGGGCACCATGCTTGAACGCAATATTCCTAAAGGGGACGGACTAAAGAGTTATACAAAATGAGGATTGTATCCTTAGATTTATATTCATAAGATCTGCCGATTAAGCCAATTACTTTATTCGCTTTTTTTACGACTTCTGAACATTGTTGGCTAGGTTTTAAGCTACTTGATATTGTCACTCCTAAATCAGTTTCGTTGTCAACACTTTTAAGCTGAGTGCAATTCAAAATATACTTTGCTTTCTCGTTTCGATACCCTATGTGAAGCACTTTACACTTATCAGCATTAAAACTCATCTGCCAGGTTTGCTCCCACTCTGACAACTTATCTAGATTTTTCTGCATTTCTGTTACTTGTTCGTTAGAGACTACGGAATTCGCAATTTTGGTGTCATCAGCAAACTTCGATATTATACTGGTAACACCCTCATCTATGTCGTTAATATAAACAAAGAAGAGAACAGGTCCTAAGACTGATCCCTGTGGTACCCCGCTGGTTACGTTAGTCCACTTGGATGCCTTTCCATTTACTACTACTCTTTGTTTACGGTTGTTTAGTCAGTTTTCAACCAATCGCAACACGTCGCCTTGGATCTTGGATACCTTGTGATTTTAATTTAATCAGTAAACGTTTGTGGGGGACTTTGTCGAAGACCTTTTGAAAATCAAGATATATTATATCTACCGCTTTACTCTCATCATACTGGTTCAGAACATCATGGAAGAATTCTAAGAATATTTTAAAGTAAGTTGTTTTCTTCTAAGTGATTAACGAGTTTATCTCTTATTAGTGTTTCAAGCATTTTAAATACGACTGAGGTTAAGGTAATTGGCCGGTAATTACAAGGTAAAGATTTACTGCCTCTCTTTAAAATCGGAGTTATGTTAGCAAGCTTCCACTCATCAGGCTTTGTACCGGACTGCAGGGATTTATCGAACAATACGGTCATTGGTTTAACTAATTCGGGTTTTGCTTCTTTTAAGAATATATATATATATATATATATATATATATATATATATATATATATATATATATATATATATATATATATATATATATATATATATATATATATATATATATATATATATATATATATATATATACACACACACACAGAGAGAGAGAGAGAGAGAGAGAGAGAGAGAGAGAGAGAGAGAGAGAGAGAGAGAGAGAGAGAGAGAGAGAGAGATCTTATCGTATTCACGTTTATCCTATTTTTCACTGGTAATATTATTTAAGTGTGTGTGTGTGTGTGTGTGTGTGTGTGTGTGTGTGTGTGTGTGTGTGTGTGTGTGTGTGTGTGTGTGTGTGTTTCTGCCGGAATGGCTATTGCTATTCCTCGTGCACAGCTGTAACAATTAGAATTAGTTGTAACAATTAGACGCTGCTGTTTTTATTTCTCCATTCCGACAACAATAATTACCTACACATCACAATGTACAGCAGCTGTTTATATTATCATTCCCCTTATAGCCTCTCTTCCCTTCTGCATTCTCTCATTCTGTA
>NC_087161.1:18598522-18618522 GCF_035594125.1 Scylla paramamosain
TCGTCGAGACGGCGTGGTAAGTGGCAAAAAAAGAGGATTAAGAGGAAGACGAAGAACAGGAATAAAGGTAAAGTAGCTAAATATTCAGGAGAGTAGGAGAAGGTGGAGGATGAGGAGGAGGAGGCGCAGTTACGAAAAAAAGACGACCAAGGGAAGAATTTATTATTATTTCCTTGTTGATGTGAAGTGAAAGGATGGAGCTGGAGGGAAAGAAGGAAGGGAAGGAGGGAGGGAGGAAATCTGCCCTCAAATGCTTATAGGATTCTCTCTCTCTCTCTCTCTCTCTCTCTCTCTCTCTCTCTCTCTCTCTCTCTCTCTCTCTCTCTCTCTCTCTCTCTCTCTCTCTCGCCAAAAAATATACGATTAATACTGTGTTGCAACATTAATGTCGTGCTTCCTGAAATAAAATAACCATTCTTTTTTCCTCCGTTGCTCTCAGCGCCGCACAAAACTCCGTATCGTAATGCGTCGTGTTGTGTTTATACTTGGAAAGTTTTTTATTTGCTGGTAAAAAGTGAAGGCCATTTACTGTAACCTCTCATCTGTTGCAGTGACGAGCGGTGGAACAATGGACGGTGGCAGTAATAACAATAATGATGAGGATAATTACGGTGATGATGATAATGACGGTAATAATAACAGCAAATTTTTAAAGTACCTCCCCTTGTCCAGCATATGCAAAGTGCCATGTAAAATTTAATACCAAAGTAATACTCGTGTGAATAATAATGATAATAATGATAATAATAATAATAATAATAATAATAATAATAATAATAATAATAATAATAATAATAGTTCTTAGGGGAGGAGTTCCCAGTCGTAGTACTTTCCTATTTTGCTCGCCTGTTTTAAAAGCGTGCTGGATACACAATATATATTTCAAGCCCCCTGCGGTAATGTTGTTGATGATGATACGATGACACTAACAATGATAATAATAATCCTATAAGCTAATGTACTTTTCTCCCCTCCATTCTCTTTCCTCTCCAGTACCTCCGCATCTCCTTCCTCTTCTTCCTCTTCGTTGTTGCTCTCCTCCTTCTCCTCCTCCTTCTGAATTAGTGATTTGGGAAGTGGGGGAGATGGAGGGAGGAGGAAAGCTCAGGTTAGGATGGAACACGGAGGGAGAGGAGGGAGGAAATGGAGGAAGCATAGGAGAAGTGGTAGCAGGGAGAGGAGTGTGTGTATGTGTGTGTGTGTGGGGAGGGGGGAGAGGCAGAAAAGGAGGAAGGAAGATGGCGAGGGAAATAGCAAGGAATAGTTGAAGCAATGGAGAGAGAGAGAGAGAGAGAGAGAGAGAGAGAGAGAGAGAGAGAGAGAGAGAGAGAGAGAGAGAGAGAGAGAGAGAGAGAGAGAGAGAGAGAGAGAGATCACTATGGGAGATGAGTGTTACAATTGACTAGCACGTTCGTCCCTTCATCTCTTTGTCGGGCTGTTAAAATGAAATTAATGCTGAGCCGCTAAGCAGTGTTTGTGTGTGTGTGTGTGTGTGTGTGTGTGTGGGCGTTGCCGTGGATGCGCTTCCTCAGATATATAAATAGCACGCCATTACCTAATATTTGTTCCTCCTCCCTAACATTCGCCCTTCCATTTTGCTGCTTCTTCCTCCTCTTGCTTCCCGTTACGTGCATATTTACGGCGAGAAGCGACCATTTTACAGGTTACCAAGGTCAGCCTTATTTTCTTCTCCCTATATAACTCCATTTTCCAATATAGGCCGCTTCCTTGTCGTCCTCATCCTTTTCCTCCTCCTCCTCCCCTTCATCGTCGTTTACTTCTTCCTCGTCCTCTTCCTCCTCCTCCAATTTCAGTATTCTTCTCTTGTGACTCGTTCTTTCCACCTACTACATCCTCCTCCTCCTCCTCCTCCTCCTCCTTTTCATCTACATCTATTTTTCTCCATCACGCTCCCTCCCTCCTCATCCTCCTCCTTCCTGCCTCCTCTACCTACCTTTTTCTCATTCTTTTCTTCCTCATTTTCCTTCTGCTTCTCTGCTACTTCTCATCTCTTTTTCCCTACCGTACTCTGCTTTCGTTCTCCTCCTCCTCCTCCTCCTCCTCCTCCTCCTCCTCGGTTCTCACCTTTGATGTTGGAGTGCCTCTTGTTACACAGGATCAGAGACGCGACCACTACTGCCACCAACACCACTGCCACCACGCCGCTCACCAGCAGCACTACAGGAACCGTCTCTGGGGGAACAGAACGCAGGGATAACACAAGGACACACTATACGGGCGGTGGCAGATAAGATAGGGTGGGAACACACGAAGACAGGCTGTAAGGGGATTAGGACATGTGCTTACTCACTTGGGTCGACAATGTTATGCCAGGAGACCGTGAGGATATATTATTGTTGGCTTTGAGGAAACACTGGAGTATAAAAAATGACGTATATGTGTTTGGGTAAAGGCTTGAATGTGATGGAGGTGTGAAATAATGGTAAGGAAATTGTGTATTTGTGAAAGTCTTTATGCTTTGAAATATATGAGCTTGTGATGTATGGCTGAAAAAAAAAATATTTATATATATATATAAATGATTGTTAGCTCTGATTGTTTTCCATTAGTTGTGATTGTTTTTCGGTTGTAACAATGAGATAAATTAAATGATTTATGTCTTCTGAACTAATGATTCAGAAGCACTGGCGAAATTATTTAGACCTTGACTTTGAGACGCACAGACATCAAATTCTCACCAGCGCACAAAACATGCATTTCAAAAAGAAAGACAGAAAAAGAAAACGTACACTGAATATAGGCATTATAAACAATAGTGCATTAATGGTGGAGAAAGAAATTTGAAAAAAAAAATGTTTATGTCCCAGTAAGGCAATCGGTGACAGCACTCTTCGCCCTCTCTCACTATCGTTTTATATGAAACAAAAGCCACAACTCCTCACTGCCTCACGCCTTCGCTCATCACCAGGTGAAAAAACACCACTTCAACACGTTCTTCCTCCTCAACCTTTAGCTTGACCTAGGTCGGGACACTTTTATTATAGATGCTAGACTTCACCTACCAGTTACTACAGAAAAAAAAAGGTTGTGTTCAAGGTTCGGACACACACACACACACACACACACACACACACACACACACACACACACACACACACACACACACACACACACACACACACACACACACACACACACACACACACACACACACACACACACACACACACACACACACACACACACACACAGGTAAAAAAAGAAAAAAACTTGTACAACGCAACAAAATTAACAATAAAATTGTAAAGCCACAGTTTCATTGCGCGGCCATTGTCACCTCATCACTTAATCTTTATCACCAACACTAGATCATTATCACCAACCACTACCACCACAACAACAACAGCAACAACACACCACTAAAGCAACAATGCGTACAACAACAGAAGGACTGAAAAACAAACTACCACCACCAACACTGCCGCCGCCGCCGCTGTCGCCGCCGCATCTGCAAAACATATACATGAAAACAGCAGAGGAGAACGTTTCCCTGCAAGAGGTAGATGGCGGAGCGCGATGGTGGCGGCGAGGATAGCACGAGATAGCCTGTGTGAAGGAAAGGACGAGGCGGTCCGCTAATTAGAAGCTGAAAAGGGCATTTAGAGCAGCGGCCCGGCGGTGGTAGCTCGCAGTCCGCTTCGCCGCCACCAGCATAGCTCACCGCCGCCGTCCCACGCACCACCGCCCCCGTGTAATGGTGGCGGCGAAGATCGAGAGTACGAAAAACGCGAGAGCATTTGAATACGGAACATTGGAGGGATGGATTTTGGTGGTAGTAGTTGTAGTGGTGGTTGTGTGGTTTCTCTCTCTCTCTCTCTCTCTCTCTCTCTCTCTCTCTCTCTCTCTCTCTCTCTCTCTCTCTCTCTCTCTGAGTGTCACTGTGGCAGTTTTTCATGGTGTGGGAGGAGGAAGGAGACTTACTGAATCTATTTGATAATAACTTTCACTTTTTTGCCCACTTAGCTTCACGCTGCGGCGGCAAAAACACTAACGCCCACTGAATGCTAAAACGGTCACCACGCATGCTTCTTTCTTTTTAACTCTAATACTATTTTATTTTTTATTTTTCCTGATTGTAATTGCATCTTACAAGGAAAGTAGGTTTATATTTGCACTTGAATAAATTGTAATAAAAGGAACTGGAAGCTTTATTTTTTTTTTATTTTTAATTTTTTTTTTCATCTCAGCATATTATCCGGCAATATAATACAAGGCAAAATATGTACACTAATGTTGCCTCAGTACGCGGAAGCGGAAACGAGGCTTTCATATGCACGTAAAACTAATTTGAAAAACAAATGTGAAATTATTCTCAGTATATAACTGCCTCAGAAGAGAATCTTGGTATGGCTGTAGTAATAGCATAGTAGTAGTAGTAGTAGTGGTTGTTGTTGTTGTTGTTGTTGTTGTTGTTACTGCTGTTTTATATTGGTACTCGTGGCAGCGATGACAAGAGTAATATTATTCATAGCATAGGGAAAAGCTGGCAAGTCAGAAGCAGTACCAGCAACAGTAGTCATTAAAATCATGAATAACTTCGCATTACTTGAAGAAAAAAAATCTAAACAAATGTCAGGAAGTCGGGATAGGAAGCGGAAGAAGAAGAAGAAGAAGAAGAAGAAGAAGAAGAAGAAGAAGAAGAAGAGAGAGAGAGAGAGAGAGAGAGAGAGAGAGAGAGAGAGAGAGAGAGAGAGAGAGAGAGAGAGAGAGAGAGAGAGAGAGAGAGAGAGATTTAAACACGAATTGGCTGTTCATGACAGAAACAATAAATAAAGACCATCTCTGAAACGTCGTGTGCATTACTCTGAAGGCTGAACGTGATGTTCATTGCTGTGTGTGTGTGTGTGTGTGTGTGTGTGTGTGTGTGTGTGTGTGTGTGTGTCAGTGTCACTTGGCTGTGTGGAGTAATTATCATCGTCTATTAGTTTGGACTAGTGACGAGCGGTAGTTAACGTTGTTTTGTGATCTAATGATTATGTGGAGGAGGCGCAGAGTTACAGGCACTCTGTCTCTCCCCCCTCCTCTCTCTCTCTCTCTCTCTCTCTCTCTCTCTCTCTCTCTCTCTCTCTCTCTCTCTCTCTCTCTCTCTCTCTCTCTCTCTCTCTGGGCTTTATATATTATGAATCAACGTTATGCTCAAAATTATTCCTCTGGGTTTCATTACTTTTACAACCTCCATGAATTTCAGCCTTTGTGCATTTACCTGGCGTCTAATTGTGAGCCGCCTTCTGCTGTTATTTCCATGAAGTCACACGCCACAGTATTTCATCGCCATCATTTTGAATTCGCTTCCAGTCTTCTTCGTTCCTCTCTGTAATAACGTCTGTCTAATAACTTTTTCTTTAGTATTTTTCCATATCTCTCTCATTACAGGCTTCGTGTCATCCGTCAGTCTTCTGTCAGTATTTGAGGCTGAGGAACTGTTTTACTATTCGTACCCTCAGAAGTGGTCTAATTGCACGGCTCCTCATTTACAGTCCTCCAAGAATTCACATGTATTTTTTCCTTTTATTACAGACTGCAGTCATATCCTTCTGCTGTCGCCCATAAAAGACCTGGACTACAGGAAGCACAACCGTTCCCTATCAAACTAGACAAAGAAGTGACTCTATCGCCACCAGAAAAAAAAAAAAAACGTCTTGCACTAATGCAGTGAAAAGAGACATTTTATCTACAAATCACCAAACCAACAGTGTAACTAACCTTCATTGGTGTACGACTCACGTTTATAAAGGTACGGTTCCCTCATCGCCTCGGTTCCTGCTTCGTTAGTTTTCTTGTGCATAGTGACCATGTGATAGTACTATCGTGTGATGGCACAGTAGTGAGTGATTCCGAAGAGAGGAGAGCTTATGATCCTGCTAGCAGTGACTCCACACCAGCGTAAGGTAAGCACCAGTTTACCCTGTTCATCTTTCTAGCACAATGCTCTACACATCTTCTTTTTTTTAATAGATGTTGTTTACTGATCAGTGCCATGAGGAAGTTGATATATGTAATGTTGTTCCTGTTTTACTAATAATAGCGTAGTCATTCCGTTATCTCTCGAGTTGTGCTCTCTCTCTATTTTTTTTTCTAGTTGTATACGTATATTATTAACATGTGGCGCAAGAAAACTGATACTATTCGCTCTTTATTCCATGGGCAACGTGATAAATTGGAAAAGAGCTGGGATTTCTCAAGCGAGTCAGAACGAGTAAGGTTGATGGAAGGAAGGCGAGGGAGGGTGATGGCTGGTGTCTCGTTTCCTTTCTCTATCTGCTGGTCATTTGATCCTCGGCAGTCGAGTCGTGGTGAGAGTTATTTCCATTCAGTGCTGGTGATGGTGTTGTTATGGGAACGGGGAGTGGTGGTGAAGGGAGCGAGGATATGGAGGGTTCTGGTTGTTGCTGGTTGTTGTACTTGTTATGTGTTGGTTTTGATATATTGGTGTTGATGTGTTGGTGTTCAGTGAGGTATGGTTGAAATCTAGGCTGTGTATAGAAATGCTTCTGTTATTTGGATATGAAGTTGAACCGGTAAACCTTCATTATTATTGTTGTGCTGTACTGAGTCTCGCATGTATTATGCATCATTTCAAGAGAGACGATTACGGTGCGAGTCCGTATACAGTATATACAGTACGGGAGTTATGTACGTTGGGGAAGCGTTGCGTTGGTACCGAAAAAAAAAAAAAGTGGGTGAAAACTTAACACATACACACACACAACACACACACACACACACACACACACACACACACACACACACACACACACACACACACACAATGGCTTTTAGCTCTGGAAATTAGTTTTTTACTCAAGACGTCTCTCTCTCTCTCTCTCTCTCTCTCTCTCTCTCTCTCTCTCTCTCTCTCTCTCTCTCTCTCTCTCTCTCTCTCTCTCTCTCTCTCTCTCTCTCTCTCTCTCTCTCTCTCTCTCTCTCAGGCTAAACCCTCCAGCAAAGCGGATCACGGCACACACTGAGGGGGCACTTGCACGACTTGATATTCGTATCTGATTCCCTACGAAGCCCTGAGAAGCCTTGATCGACCCTGGTAGTGGGGGCGAAGAAACTCCTTACACACCGCAATTAGGGCCAGCTTTCAGTGTGTGTGTGTGTGTGTGTGTGTGTGTGTGAGAGAGAGAGAGAGAGAGAGAGAGAGAGAGAGAGAGAGAGAGAGAGAGAGAGAGAGAGAGAGAGAGAGAGAGAGTTACATTCTGCACAAAATATCAAAATTGTACGTGTTTCTTGAGACGAAAATAAGAAAAGGAAGGAAGGAAAGAAAAAAGCTAAAGAAAAGAATATGAACTCCGACGGTCACACAGACACGTGGTTGGTGGTTTGGATGGAAATTATAGGAGGAGGAGGAGGAGGAGGAGGAGGAGGAGGAGGAGTGAAGGAGGAGAAATGAGAACGGAAAGGGGGTATAAGGAATGTAGGAATTTGGGAAGGGGGTAATGTTAATGGTGATCTGACAAAGTGATTCTATTCTTGAAGAAAAGAATGTTTCAGGAAACGAGGCGGAAAGAGAAAAAAAAATCATGTGTGTGTGTGTGTGTATGTGTGTGTGTGTGTTACAGAGGTAATAGTAGTAGTAGTAGTAGTAGTAGTAGTAGTAGTAGTAGTACTAGTAGTAGTAGTAGTAGTAACAGTAGTAGTAGTGAGGACGATTGCATATCGACGTTTCCTTCCTTTATTTAGTTAAATCTTAAACTATTCCTTTATCTTCAAAACTACAAATCAGACTATTAATAACAAATCACAAAAATATCCACCAACACCGTATTTTCGTTCATTCCTTATTTTTCCATTCCTTTCGTCCTTCCTTTCTCCCAACCTCCACTCCCTGCCTCCTCCCTCCGTCCCTGCTTTCACCATTACCGTGGGAAAGAAGACAATGGAATATCAAGGAAGGCTAAACGGGGAGGCCCAAAATGTGAGCCTCGTCGCATAAATCCTGCCAGTTTACATGAAAAAATAAACTCCCGCCCTCCTTTCCTTCCTTCTGTCCTTCCTTTCTTTTCTACCCACTACTCCTCCCTCTATTTTTTCCACCATCCAGAGAGAGAGAGAGAGAGAGAGAGAGAGAGAGAGAGAGAGAGAGAGAGAGAGAGAGAGAGAGAGAGATATTCCCAGCTCTCAATTGGGCAGGTGAATAGTCCCAGGTGTGTTGTGGCGACGCTAAGAAAATACAGGTGACGGTGCCTGGCAGTGAGGGGAAGTGAGGGAAGAGGAGAGGAGGCCGTAGGGAGGAGTTCCTAGAAATGGGAAAGGTGTAAGGGCAAAACGAGCACGGGTGAAGGGAAAAAGGGAGAGGCAAGTGGAAGGGGAGGAGAAGGTTATGGTGGAAAAGGTTCAGGAAATGTAAAGTTGACACGGTTTCGGGGTGACAGGAGGGTGGTGAAGGGGGCGTTATGGGGAAGGGGATGCCGGGTGAGAGGGAGGGAAGTGTGAAAGATTGATAGAAGAAAGAGAAGGAGGAAGAAAATGTGAAGATATTGATGGGAGTACTGGGTCAGTGAGTATTGGTGAGGGAAAAAAAAACGAAACAGAATGAGGAGAGAGAGAGAGAGAGAGAGAGAGAGAGAGAGAGAGAGAGAGAGAGAGAGAGAGAGAGAGAGAGAGAGAGAGAGAGAGAGCAATCTGGGTCCCAATTTCTAAATGAACTAAGGACGATAAATTAATTAAGCTAATGCATCACCATATAAATAAATGAACAAATAATAGCTGTGTGTGTGATGCAATCAGAGAGAGAGAGAGAGAGAGAGAGAGAGAGAGAGAGAGAGAGAGAGAGAGAGAGAGAGAGAGAAAGAGAGAGAGAGAGAGAAATATATATAGGCAAGCAGACTCTTTGATACATAATGTGTTTGTTTATACAAGAATACTTAGTGCATACATGGAGGAACGTAACGCACATACATTTAGGAGATTTTTAACCTTCATTGAAAACATTCAGTGCATTCAAGTTTATTAAGAAAGGAAAAGTTCAAGAGTAATGTTACAAAAAACAGTAAAAAATTTACTATTACTAATGTTGCTTTCTCATTTTTTTTTTATTTAATTTATTTCATTCATCTATTGCCACATTTCATATATTTTCACCGAAAAGACTACATCATAACAAGTCTGCACGAAACATATTCTTTTGGTGACGTACGTAGAAGGAATGCGCTGAGCTGAAAATGTAACTCCTTAATCACCATAATGCAGGAGTGTTGGTCAGTGTGTTGCGTGAAGCATTGCCCGCCTGACGCTGGCATGTGTTGGGTGGTGAGTGGCATTCTTTGTTCAAAGTGTGCTCTGGTGGAGGAACAGACTTGCTGCCGGAAGTGGTCAATTTCGTAATTCTCTCTCTCTCTCTCTCTCTCTCTCTCTCTCTCTCTCTCTCTCTCTCTCTCTCTCTCTCTCTCTCTCTCTCTCTCTCTCTCTCTCTCTCTCTCGACTCCTCCTCTTCCTGTTCAACCTCATTTGTCTCTCTCTTTCTTTCTCTTCACCCATCCTTCCCTTCCCCTCTCCCACCCTCCCTCCTTCGTCTCGGGCTAATCAATTTGGCGCCAATCACGGTAAACTAATCCTTTTCCGCCCGCCTCACCGCCCAGGCTGTAAGAGCAAACTCGCTAGAATTAGCAATTTTCCGCTAACTTCCGCTGGATCCCCGAGTTAGCGAGTTGCCGCAGTGTCGAGCGGAAAACGCTAAGTTGCGGCCAGGTATATAAGGTGTCGCGGCGAACTTGGCGAGGTTGAAAAGTTAGTGCTGTTATGTATTTTTTTCTTTTTTTCTTTTCGTAGTCGTTTTTTACTCTCATTTTTTTTTTTTTTTTTATCGTTCTGGTAAGTGGGTTAGGAGGAAGAAGAGTTCATTATGATGCAGTGGGGGAGTCCTGTAGGAGGGGGAAGGGGAACAGTGTTGGAAGAGGCCATTATTTTACAAGGGGGGAGTAAAGACTGAGGGGTTGAGTTTATCATGATGCAGAGTGAAGGGGTGGAAGCGACCATTATGACACAAAGGGAAGGGGGTGGAAGAGTCCATTGTCTTGCGTGGGGGAGGGCGCGCGTAGTTGTGATAAAGGAAGGGTCCATTCTAATACACTAGGGGTGAGGGAACCTTCCTGGAAGAGTCCATTAAGTTTTTAAGGGGGAGGGAAGGTGGTGGACGAGGCCATTTTGATACAATGAGGGAGGTGGAAGAGTTTATTATGATACGAGAGAGAGAGAGAGAGAGAGAGAGAGAGAGAGAGAGAGAGAGAGAGAGAGAGAGAGAGAGAGAGAGAGAATAGTTTTTAGTAATCTGATCAGTAAGAAGTCACACAGGATGATAGATACGGGCGAGTCCATTATTAACTCTCAGGGGAGGAAGGACCGCTCACCCTTCTTCGGCAAAATAAACAAATAAACGGAAAGAAGGTAATCAGATTAAAGAATATGAAACTATTTATTCCGGGAGCGAGAAATGCGCCTCGTAAAATAACTCTAAAGGAAATGGAAATAGAGGGGAAGCAAATGACAATGGGACGAACACAGCAATAAATAAAAACAAAACAAAAGTGTAGAGAACAAAGATTAGCAGAAATGAAGAGGTAATAGACGAGGAAAGAGAAAGGGAAAACATAAAACAAAGGATGGGATGTTGGGAGAGACTGGGAGAAGCAGACAATGGGATAGACAGTTGGATAGATAGACAAGTAGGTAAATAGATTGGTAGATAGACAAATATAGACAGATTGATAAATAGATAGGTGGATAGATAGACTGATAGATAGGTACATGCACCGATAAATAGATAGATTGATAAACACACACACACACACACACACACACACACACACACACACATATATATATATATATATATATATATATATATATATATATATATATATATATATATATATATATATATATATATATATATATATATATATATATATATATATATATATATATATATATATATATATATATATATAAGTAAAAAGATATAGAAGTGGATAGAGGGACAGAGTATTAAAATTTAATAAAAAAATATAGACACCTCCATGATAAACTAGATAATAAAAGATAATGATAAACGGAATATACATCATGTAGAGGAAGGATAAACAAAAATTAGGAGTGAGTATCGAATGTAATCAGCGATATTGGTGTTTGATAAATAAATTATTGATAAAAGCTTAAAAACAAACGTAAAACGAACAGAAAGACGTGCATGAATTAAGCTAGAAGCGAAGCAAAAATTGAAAAAGAGAGAATGAGATAGAGCAAGGGATAGACAATCGAGAACATGAATACAGACAGAGACAAACAGAGCCGCGGACGCCGCCCTCCAGAGTGATTAGCCCGGGGATGGAGAAGCTAATTGAATGGTTAATGAGATAAGGGAAGGAGATAAGCTGTGATAAATTGATAGGGGACAGAACATGGGGGCAGCCACACACACAAACACACACAGACACACACACACACACACACACACACACACACACACACAGTTGGTTGGTTCATTAATTACGGAGACATTACATAATATAAAAAGCAATGCATGATTCACTTTACACATAATCACTATCCATATGATTAAGAGCCTTATATTGTAGAAATTTCTACTTTAACACCGGATTAATCATCATAAAGATCAATCCCCCCCAACCACACACACGCACGAACATAGACACTTGCACCTACACGCAAATAGTCCTACACACACACACACAAACACACACACACACACACACACACACACACACACACACACACACACACACACACACACACACACGAACATAAACACATGCACCAACACACAAACAGTCCTACAAACACACTCATTCACACACACACACACACACACACACACACACACACACACACACACACACACACACACACACACACACACACACACACACACACACACACACACACACACGAATATAGACACATGCAACTACACTCAAACAATCCTACACACACACACACACACACACACACACACACACACACACACACACACACACACACACACACACACACACAGTCTAATTTCCTCGATGGGACGCAGGACCCTTGTGACGTCACGAATGTCAACAAACTTTGGTCGTGTGAGCCGCCACGCCGAGATACAGCCTGACTTTGCTCGCTTCCCGCCGTCACTCCCACAATGCAACGCGACTTTGTTTACATTTATGACGCCGTCCCGCTTGCATCCCGCCGCTTCCCCTGCCCCTTCCACCTCCGCCTCACTTTATCCTCCTAAACACAGGTCCCTCCTTCCCTCCCTCCCACCAATCTCTCTCTCTCTCTCTCTCTCTCTCTCTCTCTCTCTCTCTCTCTCTCTCTCTCTCTCTCTCTCTCTCTCTCTCTCTCTCTCTCTCTCTCTCTCTCTCTCTCTCTCTCTCTCTCTCTCTTCACGCACCAACACCACCTCAGGAAAAATGAGAGAGAGAGAGAGAGAGAGAGAGAGAGAGAGAGAGAGAGAGAGAGAGAGAGAGAGAGAGAGAGAGACTAAACATTTTTATTTCTACTAGTTCTAAGTATTGCTGCAGCCGCGATAGACGAAAATAAAAGGAAATGTATAGATAGTACTATTTTTCGCTTTTCTATCTGTAAGATGTGGTGTTAGTAGTAGTAGTAGTAGTAGTAGTAGTAGTAAAGAAGGATGGGAAGGATGAGTCGTAATAGTAATTATTTTTGTTGATTCTGTTATGCTGTATTTGATCTCTGCCTTATCACAGTAAGTTCTGAGAGAGAGAGAGAGAGAGAGAGAGAGAGAGAGAGAGAGAGAGAGAGAGAGAGAGAGAGAGAGAGAGAGAGAGAGAGAGAGAGAGAGATTTCTTCCTGGTCTGAATTAGTTTTCTTCACCCTTATGTCTCTCTCTCTCTCTCTCTCTCTCTCTCTCTCTCTCTCTCTCTCTCTCTCTCTCTCTCTCTCTCTCTCTCTCGTTAATATTTTTTTATTTATCAAAGTTTGAGTTTTCGCATTTTTCGTGCAGTATTTACTAAGGGTTATTGCTCTATTAAGGACGCTGTGTAACATTCATTATCTCGAGCATGAACCAAGCAATATAGAAAGGGTAGCACAGGAAGTGGTGGGCCAGAGAGAGAGAGAGAGAGAGAGAGAGAGAGAGAGAGAGGGGGATGGAGGGAGGGAGTGGGGTAAAGCTGAACCAGTCAGTCCTGGACATCGAATCCGCAAATTTTAAAAGTGAAGCTTCATTCCAGACTAGCGCAGGGTATCCCATGTCTTAAAAAAATTTAAACGGTTGTCTTGAACCTTGAACTTAGCCTGACCACCGCTCAGACCGTCACCAATCCCCGCCCGCCTGATGCCCGTCTCTTCTGGCGCCAATTGGAACCTCCGCTAATTGCTTCGTGTTTTGAGTTGGCTTTATGCTCCCATTCTCTTTAGAACAAGAAAAAAAGTTGCTGCCGCACATTTTATTTTCAAATACTCTCTGCACACTGAAAAAAAGAACTTTTCAACTTTTTTGTTTGAAAGTTTGATGGACAGGGATTCCAGGAATGCGTCTCTGCCTATATGGAAAAGAATGGACATATTTTCTTGGCATTGTATATATATATATATATATATATATATATATATATATATATATATATATATATATATATATATATATATATATATATATATATATATATAGAGAGAGAGAGAGAGAGAGAGAGAGAGAGAGAGAGAGAGAGAGAGAGAGAGAGAGAGAGAGAGAGAGAGAGAGAGAGAAATTTTTAGTTATAGATGAGGTGAACAGGGACACACCAGAGTTTCTCTTTTTCATTTATTACACCGTTTCACCATACCCAGAAGGCATTATCAGGCTAAAAAACCAGTGTTCGCCTATAGGTTATAATTTGTTACCAAATATCACTGCTGTTTGTGTTTCATCTCTTTTTAGTTATTTACTTACCTGTATTGTTTTTTTTTTTTCGTTTTACTTCACAAGTGTTTATCTCTCCACTTGTTGGTTTGTGTCTCACATTGGCGTGCCTTCTATGGAATATCTTAGTGCTTTATATATATATATATATATATATATATATATATATATATATATATATATATATATATATATATATATATATATATATATATATTTTTTTTTTTTTTTTTTTTTTTTTTTTTTTTTTTTTTTTTACGATATACTCAATGTTTTATTTTTTATTCTTTTATCCTGATGATGCCTTCTGCGTAAAGTGAAACATTGCAATAAATGAAGAAGAAACTCTGGTGTGTCCCTGTTCACCTCATATATATATATATATATATATATATATATATATATATATATATATATATATATATATATATATATATATATATATATATATATATATATATATATATATATATATATATATATATATATATATATATATATATATATATATATATGTGTGTGTGTGTGTGTGTGTGTGTGTGTGTGTGTGTGTGTGTGTGTGTGTGTGTGTGTGTGTGTGTAATACATATCGTTTTCTAGTGTGATCTGTCAAGAGACTTTCAGAAATGTAGTCTCCATCACAAGAATGAGTGAAACATCGAGTCTGTTTGATATTTTCTGAAAGCCGGAGTTGGTACTCGGAAATCATTTAGGAAAAATAGAAATAGTGTTGCTGATAGAACAAGTCCTATGGAATCTCGCCATTTACAGGGTTTGGAGAAGAGCCTCCATCATCTACTGCGCATTTATAGTTTAGCAAGAAAACAAACTTGAAGTAATTGTACAGGGGTATAAGTGTAGTTTAGAAACTAAAAGATTATTCCAAACGCTATCGAAAACTTTTACAATGTATGTTGGTTGTTTAGATTTCGACTTTTCGTATTTATGAAGGAATTTCGAGGAGGGTTGAAAAATAAATATAACGAGATTCCCTGAAGAAATATAAAGGGTGCAAGTCTGAGGAGGCGGAAGGTTGCAGGAGTCTCTTCGAACCGCTTCATCTTTGGAAGTGTATATGTTACAGTCAAACTGTGAAATCAGTCATTTCGTGAAATGACTGAAATTCTTAGTCATTACATGTATTGCCTGTGGAGGCCAGTCAGTTCAGGAAATGACTGAAAATTATAGCCATTTCATGAAATGACTAAATTTTTTGCCCAGCTATTTCACGAAATGACTAAAGAAATTTTGTAGAAATTCAGGATTATCTACATAATTTGTTTTTATTCAAATACAGTATAGTTTAAAAGCATGTTAAAATACAGTATATTTTAAAAGCATGTTAAAGTTCATAAAAAAATCACAAATTACAAAAGTACAACTGTAGTTCAAAAATAAATCACTTAAGCAATAGAATTACATATGACAACACAATTACTCATTCATGCTACTTGTTTGTACAATTAAGGCTGTTATGACATCTACTATTGCAAAGCTGTTTAGATTTGAAACATTTACATCGGTTTGATTGGCATTTTTTGTGACCATTACAAGAACACTTAACAAAACCTTGTCCTCCATTGACAGATTCTTTGATAACGGCTTCTCGGAGAGAAATTTCTGTATCACTGTTAATGTCACCCTTTCTCAGCAATCTTTCAGGACAAATGTCAAATTGATTCCTTGAATAGCTTCCTTTTAGAACACCACTTTTGGTAGCTACTTTGTACTGATCGTTTATACTCCTACTCACTATAACTCCTAAGATGTTCCTTGGGTCTCCACGACCTCGATCAGTGGAATGGGAAGAGCAACGTTGTCTCCTATCTCACCTGCTTTTAACTCTATTCGACTTCTCTTCACCATACGCTCCGCTTGTTGTTTCTGGGATTCGCTGGCAGCTATACGTTGGGAGTTGATGCTGTGTTGCAGTTGATCAAGATCAGGGTGATGAGGGGATACAGGTTCATGTTCTTCTTCTTGTTCTTGTCCATGTACTTGTTCTGGTTCACTGGCAGCTATACGTTGGGAGTTGACATCAATTTCTTGCTCATCCTCGTTAATTTCGGCTGCGACTGGTTCTTGGTCTGTACTTTCTGTTTCAGGATTGTTGGTATCAGTTTCTCTTTCTTGAAGCAAGGTTACAAGGTCTTGTTCAGACTGCAGGGAACTGATGATTTCTTGTGGAAGTGATGTTGATGTCAGTCCGACTCTGGCATTCACACCAAACATTGCAGCATATGGATTTCTCTTGATCCCTGCGTGATAGGCAGAATTCTTGGAGAATTGAACAAATTTCATGCCCGTTGCCCAGTCCGTTGAGTTATTGTCAGCCATCCAAGCAACAAGCATGTCCTTTATGTCATCATTTGCTCTCTCCACAGAGCATTGACTCTGTGGGTGTCTTGGCTTACCATGAACGATGGATAATTCAGGCCACATGGAACACAGTTCAGTAATGATCTGAGCAGTAAACTCAGAACCATTGTCTGATTGAAGAATTACAGGAGCCCCCAAGAGAAGAAAAATATCAGCTAGTTGGAATGCTACTTCAGCTGCACGCTTTGATTTGAGTGGACGCAGAACGCAAAACTTTGTTAAGTGGTCTTGGTAAACCATAATCCATTTGTAAGTTCTACACGACATAGACTGCATGTCAATAAGATCTACCTGCCCACGTGATGAAAATTCACTACTCAGAATAGGTTTAACCACAACTCCCTTTGTCATTGGTCGCTTTCTCTTTTTCTGGCATTCCTGACACAACGATTTGAATAGTTCAACTGTATCCCGCTGAATATTGGCGTATTTCACTTGGGGTTCTTTAGTCATTCTATCTCGACCACCGTGCCCAGTTGCAACATGGGCCCTCTTAACAATGTCATAAGTGTCTTCAATGGAGACATAGTACACCAGTGTTTCATCTGGGGTTTGTCGTTTCTTAATAAGTTTCTCAACATCACCACACTGTAGCACTTTATATTTACTCAGAAGGTAGTATTGATGGCGACTCTTAGTGTTCTTCCTTTCACTAGTTGTACGAATGTCCTCAATAATTTGGAAATATTCTTCTTTCGGAATGAGATATTTGCGACACTTCTCATACCTAGAATATAATTCTTCACGAAATTTTAACTCTATGCTTTCAGACATCTTGTGAAGGAACTGGCTTCAACTGGAATCAGCAAAGAGACTCGGAGCTGAGCATTTAGTGTGTGCTCTCAATGTGGCTGAGCTGAACTGACTAATTAGTGTTGGTGGGTGTATCACTGTCAATGACGTCATGGCTGTCAATGGACGTCAAACCGCTAGTTCACATCGTCAAACCACTAGTTCACATTTTGCCTAATTCAAAACAGCCATATAGTGTAACAAGCATGACAATAATTCAGTCGTTTCATGAAATGGCTATAATTTTCAGTCATTTCGTGAACTGACTGGCCTCCACAGGCAATACATGTACATAAGAACATAAGAACATAAGAAATAAGGGAAGCTGCAAGAAGCGACCAGGCTTACACGTGGCAGTCCCTGTATGAAACACTCCTACCTATTTCCATCTGTTATCCCCATCCATAAACTTGTCTAATCTTCTCTTAAAGCTCTCTAGTGTCCTGGCACTAACTACATGATTACTGAGGCCGTTCCACTCATCTACCACTCTATTTGAGAACCAATATTTTCCTATCTCCTTCCTAAACCTAAATTTTTCAAGCTTGAACCCGTTGTTTCTTGTTCTACCTTGGTTGCTGATCCTAAGAATTTTGCTTACATCTCCCTTGTTATAACCCTTATACCACTTAAAGACTTCTATCAGGTCCCCTCTTAACCTACGTCTCTCTAGAGAATGTAAATTTAACCGCTTCAACCTCGCTTCGTAAGGAATACTCCTCTTCCCCTGAATCCTTTTAGTCATTCTCCTCTGTACTGATTCTAATAGACCTATATCTTTCCTGTAATGTGGGGACCAGAACTGCACAGCGTAGTCTAGATGAGGTCTGACCAGCGCCAAGTATAACTTTAATATTACTTCCGGCCTTCTACTTTTAACACTCCTAAAAATGAATCCTAGTACCCTATTTGCCTTGTTTCTGGCTTCTATGCATTGTTTCCCTAGACGGAGTTCAGAGCTAACTATAACTCCTAAATCTTTCTCGTACCCTGTACCTACCAGAGTTTGGGTGTTTAATGTGTACCTATTGTGTGGGTTTCCTCTACCTACGCTAAGCACTTTGCATTTATTGATATTAAATTGCATTTGCCATCTATCCGTCCATTCATTCATTCTATCTAAGTCTGTCTGCAAGGCGATGGCATCCGTTTCTGACCTAATTAATCTACCTATCTTTGTGTCATCCGCAAATTTACTAACATCGCTACTAATTTCACTATCCAAGTCATTGATATATATTAGAAATAATAATGGCCCTAATACTGATCCCTGTGGCACCCCACTAATGACATGACCCCACTCGGATTTCGAGCCGTTTATTAGCACTCTCTGTCGCCTGTTACCAAGCCATGACCCTATCCAACCTAACACCTTCCCATCTATCCCGTGCGCCCTAACCTTTCTCAGGAGCCTTTGATGGGGCACCTTGTCGAATGCTTTACTAAAGTCCAGATATAAGATATCATAACTATCACCATTATCTACTGCCTCGTACACCTTACTGTAAAAACTTAACAAGTTTGTCAGGCAAGACTTCCCCTTCGTGAAGCCATGCTGTGACTGATTTATCAAGTTATGTTTGTCTAAATGTTCCCTAATGTTCCTGGCTATTATTGACTCTAACATTTTACCTACAACTGAAGTTCAGTCATTTCACGAAATGACTGATTTCACAGTTTGACTGTAACATATGCACAGGAGTGAACAGAGTGAAGTCAATCTTGTAGCGGTAATGTGTCAGAGAAAGTGAGTGGAACGCGCGCTTTCATGGTGCAGACAGTCATCTCCCCTATACACTGAACACTTGTAGATAAAATTTACACAAAAAGAAATTTCTATGTTCTACTTGACAGAGGCATCATGACACCATCTCTATAGGTCCAAATGTATCACCAAAGTGCCAACAGACAGAAAAGAGAAGGGTGAGAAAGAAACAAATGATGTGAAAAGTTTAACTTGACAGGATGAATTGTTTGGTATTAAGAAAAGGCCACGAGTGTCAGCTTGGAGCATGAGTGGTGATGTCGCTGTACCGCTGTTCCACTCGTTCATATGGGATTACAAAGTTAAAGGTCTGTTCTGGATGGTTAGTGAAAAAAGTTAAAACACGACAGACAGCTCTGGTTGGGTTCTGAAAATTTACAAGACAGTACACTAATGTATGAAGAGGAAGAAAATCCGTTTTTTTTTTTTTTTGTGTGTGTGTGTGTGTGTGTGTGTGTGTGTGTGTGTGTGTGTGTGTGTGTGTGTGTGTGTGTGTGTTCGTCTTGTATGTTTCTTATATTTTAGTTGTGTTCAGTGTGTTTAATGTAAGAGCAAATTATTGGGCCATGCTAGTTATTGGAATTATGCTGTGTCCTGTTTGTTTGTGGTCATTGAAATTTTTCTCTCTCTCTCTCTCTCTCTCTCTCTCTCTCTCTCTCTCTCTCTCTCTCTCTCTCTCTCTCTCTCTCTCTCTCTCTCTCTCTCTCTCTCTCTCTCTCTCTCTCTCTCTCTGTGTGTGTGTGTGTGTGTGTGTGTGTGTGTGTGTGTGTGTGTGTGTGTGTGTGTGTGTCCAGGATAAACCTAAGCCGTCCCCTCTCCACCACGTATGAAGAAGACTATACTTATCGCAAATGTTTAGGAGGGACTGTACACAACTTCTGGAAGGGATCACGTTAAATGAAGTTACGTGGATAATTTTGGCTTTAAACGCAACTTTCGTAAACACAACTACACCCATTGTTCATTTGATATTAACAGGGGTGATGATAATGATAATAACAAAACTACTACTACTACTACTACTACTAGTACTACTGCTGCTGCTGCTGCTGCTACTACTATCAGTGATAATAACAATAATAACACATATAACAAAATCAAGAATTACAGTAACAAACTACAAGAAGAAATGTAAAGATTACAATGCTATATAATCTGCATAAGTGGAGA
>NC_087161.1:18623522-18633522 GCF_035594125.1 Scylla paramamosain
TGGGACAATTTTCCGCATCATTGTTATATTCCTTCGACTCCTAATTGCTTTTGTGGGATGGTGAGGTGTCTTAATTCTAGTGTGTGTGTGTGTGTGTGTGTGTATACATGTAGGTATAAATTGTGAGAAGTTTTGTTTTAGAATAATGGGAAGGAATTTCGGAGCAAATTTTATGCCTCTGGAGAATAATTTCCAGAAAGTTTTCGAATTATTTAGTGAAATATTTCCTCAACGTGTACGAAATCCTGGGAGTTTAAGATTTCCCATAAATGGTCCCACGTGTACGAGGCGCGCCACGCTCACCATTTTTGTGCGAAACCATCCACACGGCGAGTAACTTTTGTACCCAAACTCGCACTGCGTTTACAATCTTTGTGTGTGTGTGTGTGTGTGTGTGTGTGTGTGTGTGTGTGTAGAATTTATTTTGTGTAAAGTTTTCCTTGTGTGTGTGTGTGTGTGTGTGTGTGTGTTGCAAGTGTCTTTTATGGCGAGGGTTGTCTGTACGGTTAAGTGTGTTTGAAACTTCCATGATGATGCACAGTGTGAGCGTGGTCTCCCATGTACGTATACTACAATGCCTGCCATGGAAACCTCGTCTTGAAACTTTTGCGAGTGTAGCTGTATTGGCGGTAGTGCGTAGTACGTAGTGGTGTTGGTGATGATGGTGGTAGTAGTAGTAGTAGCAGCAGCGGCAAGAGCAGCGATGGTGGTAGATCAAAATATACATTAGAAACCTAAAAGAATAGACAAATCCTCACGAACACACACACACACACACACACACACACACACACACACACACACACACACACACACACACACACACACACACACACACACACACACACACACACACACACACACATCCTACTTAAGATGCTGCAGTTCGCCCGACACAACATTATGCGCCATTCTCGTGTGCGAAAACTTGCCGGCAAAACAAAGCCACGGCGTGCAAGAATGGAAGCATCCTCGAGTATCCCAAGCACCTCCTGGCATGGAAAGGAACGTGCCTCCGCTCCATTGTGCTTTGTGGTCACCTAAAAGCCGTTAATCAATGACCCGTTACTCCAGTGGCTACTATCGGAAAAAAAGGACACGCGACACACACACGCACACACACACACACACACACACACACACACACACACACACACACACACACACACACACACACACACACACACACAGAAAGAAAAAAAGTCGAACAAAACCGCCTTAAGAAATTATCCGATAAAGATTAGCCATTGCAAGACAGGCTTCCACGCGATCCACAAAATAGAACATGGAAAAAAAAAAAAAAAGCTTGCCAGATCCCCGTTATATGCGGTGCTTGGGTATCCACAAACTACCATTGCACATGAGAAACGCATTCGGGACATGCATAACACGCGCACAAAACACACAAAAGTCGACTCTACTCACTCTCTTCGTTGAGTAGGATCTGTTTCCTGGCCACGCCGTACTCGTTCACCACTGAGCAGTTGTACGCCCCGAAGTCATGCGTATCAGCGTCGTGGATTACCAAGATGTTCCTCAGGCCTTCCTCCTGCTCGTCTTGCACCACCTCGTACCGCGGGTCGCCTGTGGAGGGAAGGAAGAGAAGGGGAAAGGTCATGGGGCGAGTTTTGGCAAGATGAGAGTAGAGAAGGAAGGAGGTGTGAAAGGGTGTTGTGCGAGGAAGGAAGGAAGGAAGGAAGGAAGGAAGGAAGGAAGGAAGGAACGAAGGTCAGTGACTAAGTTTTGAGACGTGATTTAGAGAGAAGGGATGCAAGGAGGGAAGAGGAAAGAAAGGGGATATTTATAAAGGGGTGTTTTGTCGAGGGGAGAAAGGAAGTGAGGAGTGGTAAGGGAGACGATTTGTGGAGTGAGGGAGCGGTAAGCTAGGTGTATTGTGGGGAATGAGGGGGTATAGAGGGGCGCTTAAGGAGAGAAAGAGGGAGGAGGAAAGGGAGGCGAGGGAGGTGCAAATGGGTGTTTTGTTGGGAAGAAAAGTGTGGATTTGGGAGTGAGAACGTGGTTTCAAAGGTGTAGAGCAAAACTTTATGGAGAAAAATTTATCAAGAGTAACTCAAGAGTGGAAGTGGTGTACGTGGGGGTCTTTGCAGTGTACGTGGGGGTCTTTAGGATGTTATTAAAAGCGGGGGAGGAAGTGCATGGAGATGTGGGGAGGACCATCAGTGGTGGGGGACATAGACCGCCATGCATGTGGTGGTGGTAATGCAACACTGATGGTGAAATGAGAGTTAGTGTGTACAAGGGCCGGAGTGTGGCGGTGGACAAGAGTGAGGAGGTCGAGGAGGAGGAGGAGGGAGAACGAATGAGATGGAAAGTGAAAGACATATAAGAAGACTATGAAGAGGCGCTTGTACAAGATGAAGGAAGGAGGAAATCCAGGAGGAGGAGGAGGAGGAAAAAAAAAAAAAAGAGGAGGTGCACTCTGTATGAGATGAAGCAGGAGAATATCAACTGCATGAGATGAAGGAGCAGCAGCAGCAGCAGAAGGGAGAGGAGGATTGGGAGGGTAAGAGGGAGGGAAACAAGATGAATGAACTGATTAGGGTGAAGTTTCGTAATCTTAGAACAAGCCTCTTAAAGACAGACAGAAAGGCAGACAGCCAGACAGTCAGGGGCGGGAAGGAGAAGTATACTAATGAGAAATGCAGATGGTTTGGGTAATAAGACGAAAACGCGACAGATATCAAGTGGATTAAGTCCAATAGACAAACGTGGGAGTATTATGTATGCCACTGTGTAAAAGTGTCATAAATGAAGACATATGAAGGCGCCAGGGACGGCAAGCACGCATGAACCTTGACGGTGATTCAGACAGACGAGACTGGCGATGGAGTTTGGAGGCGTAAAGGGAAGCCTGCTGATTAAATTGGATCAGAGCTATAGGCAGCAGACGTAGCATTAACATATCATGCGCCGAGTGTGTACATGTTGCTAGTGAGAATATGAATAATGATACTGATAATGTAAAATAAACAAGGATTCTTAGATATGTAAAATAAACGGAGTCACAAATAAAATCCTTGCTAACAGATGACATGATCAACTTATCATATCTCAGGTGTGTAGATATCGCTGATAGAAGATGAATAATGATAACAAAAATGAGCAAGGAAGTTTAAGTTGAAGCCTAGGAGACAGACACGTCTTTTCCTAGACGTCAAACCCTTTAGGAATTAAACAGCTCACGCAAGGAAGCCACAGAACGTCTGACTTCTGATCTTTCTAAAATTTTTCATTGGTGCAGAACAAACTTAGTATTGTTCAGTGTCTCAAAAACTTAATTCTACATCTATCAGCTCGACACAACCTTCCAGATAACTATCCCCACTTCTTCAATGACACTCAACTGTTTCTCTCTTCTACACTGAACATCCTCGGTCTGTCCTTTACTTGTAATCTAAACCGGAAACCGGTAACTGCATGCCTCCTCCTCCAGCCGCCTCGCTGCACAAGGCTTTCTACTTTCTCTCACCCCTATTCTGTCCACCTCCCTAATGCAAGAGTTAACCGGTGTTCTCAATCAGTTATTCACTTTTTGGTAAACTCTACAACTCCTTGCCTGCTTCCGTATTTCCTCCTCCCTCTGACTTGAACTCTTTCAAGAGGGAGGTTTCAAGAAATTTACCCTCAAATTTTTGACGACCATTTCTGACTTATTTGGGGACTGGCACCTCAGTAGGCCTTTTTTTTTGCTTCTAATTTTGTTACCCTTGGCCGGTTCTCCCTCCTACATAGACAGAACAAAATAAAACAAAACAAAAACAATATATATATATATATATATATATATATATATATATATATATATATATATATATATATATATATATATACATATATATATATATATATATATATATATATATATATATATATATATATATATATATATATATATATATATATATATATATATATCATGCCTGAAGTATATTGATGTTACTGATGAGAAAAGAAGTTGTTAGTAAAAATCTAAATTTAATAAATGTGAATGAAAAATGACAAGAAAAATATTAAAGAACACATATCAACTTTAATGAGCTAGTAAGTGACTTAACCCTTGGAAAAACAAGGCTAAAGAAAAGAAAAAAAAAGTTGGCAGGAAAAGAAAATATCTAAGTAGAAAAAGAATGCGAAGACAAAAGAGAGAGAAAACAAGAAATAACCAAGCGCAAAGTAGGATTAAAGAAAAAGAGGAAAAACTACTCACAGAAACAGAGAAGGCAAGCCAAGCAAAACGAGCAAGAGAAAAGAAAAAAAAAAGAAAATTAGCCGGAGATGAAAGAAACTTAAGAAAAAAGTAAAAAAACACAAAAGCATCTGAGAAGAAAGCACATGCGAGAGGGTGAAATAATAATTCCGCAGCTCTGCCCGCCAGGTAATGGAGGAGCAGGTGAAAGGTGTGCGCAGGTAATTAACAGCGGCGGCTTATTATGCCTCCCACACATGACTCGCGGCGGCGGGAAGTCCTACGTCTCCTCCAGGGACAGGGCGCGAGGGAGAGGAGGGAAAAGGACGGGGAGAGCGGCGGGTTACGGAAATAGGTCAGGTGTGAAAGTATTTAACGAGGAAAATAATTGGACAGGTAAAGAAGTACTGCGTGGATTTTTTAAGTATAAATTTATTTAAATGCAAAATTATGATATCAATAATAAAGAAAAATGATAATGATGCTCGTAATGATAATAATACGGACTGAGATTGACCGTTCTATGAGTGACAGTTGCATTACTGAGGCAACTTAACGATGAGGGGGTGAATACGGAATCCCGCAATAATGGGAGGGCCGGGTCTCCTTAATAACGTGTGATAGAAATACCGCGGGAGAAAATTATCCCCTGAGAAATATTGCTAGTCGCCCAAGAACATGGAGTTACCCAAATGATCACAACACGAAGGCAAGAAATGACCGAGCCAATAAAAATGATGAAGAGAATAATAACAAGAATAAAAATGCACTGACTGATGAAAATAAAGTCAGAAATAATATAGGAGAAGAATTACCAAGAAAAACCCTTGATCAAAACACGGAGGTAAAAAAAAAAAAAAAAAAGCCGAGCCTGAAACACAACCAATAACAATGATAAGGAGAGTGATAATGATACGAATGAAAAGAGTGTCTGATAAATAAAAAAAATAAGGGAAAAAATTGTGTAGGAAAAGAGTTACCAATAAAATCTCAGTGTTAAAAAAAATAGGAGTCCTGTTGTTGATTTCTTGACTGAGCGAACAACCAACAATCTTCAACACGGGACGGTCCTGAGGGGAGGACAGTGAACGCTTACCCTCCATTATCCCCAAACAATGCACCACTAGATCCCCTTCAGCCCTCTACCCCACCCCTCTTGTCCCTCCTCAGCCCCTCTTGCGTGCTTCTGCAGTCCGGCGGTCGAGTTGGTCTAAAAATTGGTCTGCTCCTTCCCGGCTCCACGCGACGAGCAAGTACAGTCCTGGAGTCTGGCTGTCAACCGAGCGGCTTGTTAAGGTTATTGGCGCACGGGGACGGGGGAAGTAAGGGAGTGAGGAGGAAAGGAAAGGAGGGAAAGGAAAGGGTGGGAGGGAGAGCAGAAGAGACGGTGCGTGGTATAGCGGAACTGGGAGACGAGCAAAGAAGTAGAGTAACGAAATGTGAAAAAAAAAAGAGAGAGAGGGAGGGAGAACGTAAGATTGAAATGGCGATCCCACTAGAGAGAGAGAGAGAGAGAGAGAGAGAGAGAGAGAGAGAGAGAGAGAGAGAGAGAGAGAGAGAAAAAATGGGGATAAAAGGAGGATGAAGAGAGTGAATGATGGAGAGGGAAGAGAAACGTTTAAAAAAATGGCGAGATCCGAAGATAGAAAAAGATTAAAGGAAGACCAGATGCAGATAAGAGAGAGAGAGAGAGAGAGAGAGAGAGAGAGAGAGAGAGAGAGAGAGAGAGAGAGAGAGAGAGAGAGAGAGAGAGAGAGAGACTTTTTCGAGCAGTGCTAAAAAGAACGGAGCAGGAAAAGACGAAACCCAAAAGGAAAAAGAAACACACTCTTATCCGCTCACCCACCAGCAGTCCATCCACACATGCACCTTACCCATGACCCTTCACCCCCCTTCCCTCCCCCCCACACACAGACACACATATCCTAACCCAACCCAACCCAATCTAACCAAACCTTAATCCAACCCAACGCAACACAAGGCCACAACTCACTCAGATCAATATCCCTGCCTCTGTACGTCCACGTTATCCTGATGGGGCTCGGGATGGAGACTGTGCTGCATTCCAGATTTACAGTGTCCCCCATCCTTCCCTGCTGCTCGCTCGAACTCACGATGGTTGGCGGGCCCTTCACCAGCACCCTCAGTTTGTCCCTCAGCTCCGGGAAGCCCCTGACTGAGGCCACGCAGGTGTACTCGCCGGCAGTAGAAGGTCCCACCACCACTACCAGCTCCTCGCCAGACCCGATAATCTGTGTGAAAGTCAAGGTGGTGGGTAGCGAGTGGCTGGTTTTAAAGGCCGGAGCGAGAGGAGAGAGAGAGAGAGAGAGAGAGAGAGAGAGAGAGAGAGAGAGAGAGAGAGAGAGAGAGAGAGAGAGAGAGAGAGAGAGAGAGAGAGAGTCTGGGAATGCTTAAGGAGAGATTAAGAGGAGAGGAAAGGGAAGTAAGAACGAAGGTTAAAAGGCTTGAATTCGTAAGGAAGCTGAGGGTTGAGAGAGAGAGAGAGAGAGAGAGAGAGAGAGAGAGAGAGAGA
The DNA here is from genome assembly GCF_035594125.1 of Scylla paramamosain. Taxonomy (NCBI): domain Eukaryota; kingdom Metazoa; phylum Arthropoda; class Malacostraca; order Decapoda; family Portunidae; genus Scylla; species Scylla paramamosain. Next base: position 18,630,263 of record NC_087161.1, read on the forward strand.
GAGAGAGAGAGAGAGAGAGAGAGAGAGAGAGAGAGAGAGAGAGAGGAAGCTAAGAGTAGTAATTAGGGGAATGGAAGCACATGGCAAAAAGTAAGAGTAGAAGGGTGAGAAGAAGGGAGGACAATTGAAGAAGGGAAATTGAGAAGGTGAAGAAAGAAGATGGGAAGGAAGGAGGGAAGAAAGCAAAGAAGGAAGGAGGGCGGTAGGAAAGGGCGTAGCTATCACAGGCAGAAAGAAAGATGAGCGAGAAGAAAAGATGAAAAGGAGCAGCAAATGTCAGCGTTTGAAAGAGAGAGAGAGAGAGAGAGAGAGAGAGAGAGAGAGAGAGAGAGAGAGAGAGAGAGAGAGAGAGAGAGAGAGAGAGAGAGAGAGAGAGAGAGAGAGAGAGAGAGAGAGAGAGAGAATATATAAAAGTAATATACATATCACTAAGTACTTATCAATGTTACCAATATACTTCCCCCTCCTCCTCCTCCTCCTCCTCCTCCTCCTCCTCCTCCTCCTCCTCCTCCTCCTCCTCCCCCCCACAGCAGAGGGATCAACGCCACCCAAATACAGATACACCGATTACAAGATAATGGCACTTGACCGTCATGAACACTTAATGAAAAGGAGGACGGAAGAGCGAGAGCAGCAGGAAGAGGAGGAGGGGGAGGAGGAGGGGAGCTGTGCAGCACTGGGAGGAGGTTGGGTGGGGTGGAAGGGGGTGGCTACGTCGCGGATCAACTCGTTTAATTAGCGTGGAGTGTCCCTGTTCGGGCGATAAATTGACGTGGAGGGAAAGGTACAGAATGTTGTGAGTTCTGCGGTGGCCAGTTTGATTTTAGGTGTGTGTGTGTGTATGTGTGTGTGTGTGTGTGTGTGTGTGTGTGTGTGTGTGTGTGTGTGTGTGTGTGTGTCTGGGTTTAGTAGTAGTAGTAGTAGTAGTAGTAGTATTAGTAGTAGTAGTAGTAGTAGTAGTAGTAGTAGTAATAGTAGTAGTAGTAGTAGTAGAAGAATAAGTAGTTGTTGCAGCAGTAGCTGTAATAGTAGTAGTAGTAGTAGTAGTAGTAGTAGTGGTATTATTATTATTATTATTATTAGTAGTAGTAGTAGTAGTAGTAGTAGTAGAAGTAGAAGTAGAAGTAGTAGACCAGGACAAGTCCTTAGGAACGCCCCATCTACTCTACTATCCATATTACAACTACGAGCATTGTTCAATTATGTTTGGCGCTAATGATCGTTCTTTGCATAAGGGTAACCGTTGCGCCACAGACGTGCGTAATGCGAGACAATGAACAGGTATTAGAGAGGAAGCCAAGCGTGTGAAAGAAATCAGTAAAAGACTACTAGTAAAAACCAGAACTCGTGGTGACCTATACTTGATTTCTCCTCAAAAGAACGCTGCAGAACTTCTGAATAACAACCTTTAAATTAGTATCTTCTTGTGACTTTCTCGCCGAGGCTAGCTGATAATGTTATATAAGTAAATTTCTCCTTGGCCTGACAGAGGAGCGGCTGTAACAACGCTGCATAATGTATGTGGACATTGGCATATTGAAAAGTTCATGATTTAACACTCCCTCGACATGGCAACGTATCATTACTGACTCGCCACTGAGTGACTTATAGATAACTAACATTCTTCGGAAGTTCAGTAAATGTTCTATTTGACTGAGATGAGATGCATGGTAAGATTACCACTCTATGTAGTGTGGGAATTGATCAGAGGTGTAAGGTGTATCAGATCTTTGTTAGTTGTTTTGCCGGTGGTCGATCAGAAAACCGGCTTTAGCATTTCACTCTCTCCTTCAAACACACACACACACACACACACACACACACACACACACACACACACACACACACACACACACACACACACACACACACACACACACACACACACACACACACACCTACACACGAAAGAATTTGAAAACAACTTCCACTAAACATTTTCTGCTCTCTCTCTCTCTCTCTCTCTCTCTCTCTCTCTCTCTCTCTCTCTCTCTCTCTCTCTCAAAAGCTGCAGAAAGAAGTGCCTAAAATGTTATTTCCTGTGATTTCGAGAAAAAATGCTAAAGAAAGAAAAAAATCATGGTAACGCATTTTAAATGTTTTTTGAACTTCCTGAGAGAGAGAGAGAGAGAGAGAGAGAGAGAGAGAGAGAGAGAGAGAGAGAGAGAGAGAGAGAGAGAGAGAGAGAGAGAGAGACAAGGTAGTAGTACTTGCCTCGACCTATACTTCCCTGACCTCTGTGACCCCCTTCCCCCCCACAATGCTCGGCCTAAAGGTGACCTGCCTTACCCGAGATGACGTGTGTCGAGGTAAATAAGAGATAAAGCGAGAGAGGCTGCATGATTTCACCATTGCGCCGCCGGTAATGATGTGACTTAGCGTGCGCGTGATTGCGTGTCCAGCTTCTGAAAAGGTCCCGTAATCGAACTGACCATTAATTTAATTGCCTCACATGCGAACTGGCTTGATTCAGGCCAAGGAAACGCGCGGATTGATGCTAAAATTATATACTCCTCTGATGAGTTGACCTGACTTGGCCTACCTGACTCACTGACTGACTAGAGTGACTTGACTGATTTGCCTGCACTTCTGTGTGTGTGTGTGTGTGTGTGTGTGTGTGTGTGTGTGTGTGTGTGTGTGTGTGTGTGTGTGTGTGTGTGTGTGTGTGTGTGTGTTTGTGTAACGCGGTATAATGCAGTAAAGAGACCTGGAATATCGTAGCCACTCAATGCAGTTTCCTCACAGCTTAGTAAGGACACAACTTCCCGCGCGTCTAATTCCCTCATTCTGTCACCTCCACAACACGTCTTTACTTTGTGCTCGCTCTCTCACTGTCACACCTCTTACTGACCTTCTTTGACAGCTTGACTTTTCTGCTTTCCTTTCTCTACCCTTTCCCTCGTCCTCACCTCCCTTTCTTACCCCATTTCCGTTTGTTACCCCTTCATCCATCTATTCCTCTCATATATCAGTCTCCTGCTTCTTTATTTACCCATTGTTGTTCAATTTATGTCTTCTCCTCCTTTGTCCACTAATTCTTATGTATTTTTTTTTGTGTCCTTCCTCATCTAGCCATTCCTATATTTTTTTCTTTTATTTCCTCCTCCTTCATCTGCCCATTCCTATTCTATTTCCGTCTCCTCTTTCCTTTATCTATCCCATCCTCTCCTATTTCCGTCTTTTCCCCCTCCTTCATCTACGCCATTCGCATCCTATCTCCGTCTCTTCCTTTTTCATCCACCCATTCCTATTCTGTCTCC
>NC_087161.1:18638522-18651022 GCF_035594125.1 Scylla paramamosain
GGTAATAGTAGTAAAAAATATTAGCAGAAACAGTAATGTTAGTGAAAGTCAGCCGAGGAGTAAAGTTAATGGCGGTAATCGTCTGCGTCATAATAGCAGTAGCTAGCAATAGTACGAGATATAATTAATCTAGACTAATAATACGAGCCGCTCCGTTTATAAGATAACAACACAAATAACCATGAAAGCAACAACGGCAGCATCACACAGCACGGGATGTACACAAACTAATCATTATCTCGCACGTTCTTTTCACCTGTGACTCACAGCAGCCTCACCTGGACTGCCTGCCCCTCACACTTAATTACTAGCGTCACCTTTGCGTCAGGCTCTCTCACAGGTGCTTAGTGTAGCCAGGCAATAGGAATAACTCACTTCCAAGTCATTTTTTACTTTAAATTCTCCCATCTGGACACTATGGCTCACCTGTGCATCACGTCTCACCTGTCAGTTGAAGTGTCGCTCAGGTGGAAGTAATGGCGCGTTACCTCTGAGTGAAAAGTTACCAGCAGCCAGTGAATATGTGTGAAGCGCCCCAATCACCTGTGTCTGATAGCCCCCCGCTCAATTAAGGGTGTGCACCTATGCATGATATCGCTTACCTGTGCGTTAATAATAAAATTCCACATGTGCCTAATGTCTTTTGTTGTTAGTTGTGTTATACATACTCGTAGTTACCTATCTTACCGGTTACTGTGTTTATATGTGTGTGTGTATTTGTGAATAAAATGTAATATCTATCGCTTTTAGCTATTTTCATTTGTTGATTTTATTTGATGGTGTTATGTTGTATAGCTATCTGAGTCACCTGTCCTTCCGTTCACTCGTCTTGCTGCAACCCTTTATGAAGTCTAATATCTAAAGTTTTTTTTTTTTTTCGTTAGATATGTTTTGTTCTTATCAATTTCAGCTGTCTCTCTCTTCACTTGTAACTCTGTAACCCTATCATTATCATATGTCGTTAGTCATGTTTCTTTTTTCCTTATATAATCTCGTGCACCTGTTGTTCTCTTCGCTTGTATCAATAATCCTTTATGAAGATTAATGTGACTCGCCTTTCTGCTCCTGCGAGTGCCTTTCTGTCTCTCCCTGTAAAATCAGTTCGTCTCTCTACCTGCCTCTCAGCTCCACACGGGCCTCACTTTCCCGAGTAAAGCCCGTCCTCTCTCGCCAGGTAATTGACATAGAGCAGCCGTAATTAGCTCACCTGACAGGTAAGCGTACCGCCTGTGTGTGACGTGAGTATTTTTTTCGTATCTTCGTTTAAGTAATTAAAAATAAAATTGTAATCGGCTGTTCACGTGAACGTAACATTATGAAAAGCCGAGCGAAATTCATAGGAGTTTCAAAATATGAAATTATTGCATCGAATATATTTTCGCTCACTTCATCTTCCACATGTATTTGTTATTATTGTCTTTATTGCTTCAATCATGCAGTTTCACATGAAAAGACTATACTCCATTAAGAAAGAACTGGGAAGGTATCAGCCATAAAGCATGGACTCGAAACGTGTGAACAGAAAACTAGGGACAAATGTTAGTGCGTTGTACGAGGAACGAGTAGATGTGTGTCCATGTGTATGAGCTACTTATTCATCTTTTCCTCCTCCTCCTCCTCCTCCTCCTCCTCCTCCTCCTCCTCCTCCATTGTTTTCTTTAGCGGATAAGTCGGCTTAGAAGTAGCAGCATTAAGAAAACGAGGCAGTAAGGGGCAAGTAGTCGCACGTGGACTTGGTTGGAGAGGAGTTAGGAGTTATGACGTGTAGCGCCGCAACTCTCCATTAACCGATCGATGCGTCACTACAAAACCGCGCCTCGCCTCGCTTGTTTTGCTGTGTATTGAGGACAAATAAAAGATGATAAAACAAGGATAAGTAGATGATAACAGGTGTGTGATCTGAGTTACGGGAGGAATTGTGTCTTTTGTCGATGCTAAGCGATTCTGTTCCTCCTCCTCCTCGTCCTCCTCTTGCACGTCGATTAGCTTCAAGGAAAAGGGAACCAATGGAGAAGGATCGGGAGCTTTCTGTGTCAATTCGCGCGTCACCTCACCTGTGTATGATGTCACTTTTTTGGCTCACCTGGACGTGCCGCGGCACTGTTCACCTCTCGCTTATTACCATGTCACTTTTAATTGACCTGCTCTGGGTGTCACTGTACCGCTCACCTTACTCGTTCGTATTTTTAAACAATGTATTCTCTTTTAAAAATTGGTTTCAAAGGCCAGAGGGATCATTAGTTGGATTATCGTGTTATTTTTTATCTCACTGTCAGTACACAATCGTTATTAAACTGTGACCATAATCATGAAGACATTCTTGAGAACCCTTTTGATATCCACTATATCCTATTTCAAATCAGTCAAGACGCTCAAACGCTTGGGAATATGAAGTTCACCTGTGCTTGGAATCAATGTTCTTACCTTGTTGTGTCTCATCTTAGCTCACCTCAAGGGATATTACCATCCCCTGCACCTTGTTACGTCTTAGCTCACCTGTGCGGGATATCAGTGCTCCCTCACCTGTACGTGATGTCACTGGGGTTGGCATCCGCTGTGCAAATGAAGGTGGCGTCGTCTCCCTCGATCAGCTGGGAAGGCTTAACATGCAGCTTCACCTCCGGCGGGAAGAGAACCTTCAGGTGGATAGAACTGGATAGGGGGAGGGAGCAAGGAACAGGAGGGAAGGAGGAGGGAAAGTGAGGAGTGGAGCGGAGGAAAGAGGGGAGGTGAGGAGAGGAAGAGAAGGCGTAGGTGGAGACGAGAGGAAAAAGTAGACAAAGGATGAGAGAGAGAGAGAGAGAGAGAGAGAGAGAGAGAGAGAGAGAGAGAGAGAGAGAGAGAGAGAGAGAGAGAGAGAGAGAGAGAGAGTATAAAAATTATAATAAAAACAAGGAAACAAATTGGAGAGAGCAAGAAGAGAGGACGAAATGCGCAGAAAGAAGAGGAGAGAGAGAAGTGGATGGAAGGGAAGAAAGAAAAAGAACGAAAAAATATGGGTGAAGTGTCGGGCAAAAGACGTAAATGTATGTGTTAATTATTTGTTATTTTTCGCTTAATAGTGTGTGTCTGTGTGTGTGTGTGTGTGTGTGTGTGTGTGTGTGTGTGTGTGTGTGTGTGTGTGTGTGTGTGTGTGTGTGTGTGTGTGTCTGTGTGTGTGTTCTCAACTTTTCATAAAAACTTTTTTTATCAACAATTAACGTTCATCTTTTTTTCCACATCAGTTCCTTTCAGTCTCTTGGTATATATTTATTTCACTATGTTTTTTTGTATTTATTAGAACGAAAAAAATAAAAAAATAAATAAGTAATAAGGAATAAACCTCTAAAGTTAGCCTACTTTGTTTAGACTCCTCCTCCTCCTCCTTCTTCTACTCCTCCGCTCACTCATATTCCATGAATCCATGTCTGTTTTTCATGTTTACTTTCTCACCATTCCATTCTTTTCACTCTCTCTCTCTCTCTCTCTCTCTCTCTCTCTCTCTCTCTCTCTCTCTCTCTCTCTCTCTCTCTCTCTCTCTCTCTCTGCTTTTCCTTGACTCGTGTCTTCTTCCTCATTTCTTCTCTTCTTCCCTCCCTCACTTCCTGCTTTCCTTTCAATTCCATTCCATTCCTCTCCCGTCACGTGTAAAAAAATGACGGGAATTTATTTACAAAAAATGTCTTATATTTTTGTCGCCCATGCCCTCTTTTTCCTTTCCTCCTTTCTTTCCGTTCTTTTTTCTTTCTTTCTTTTTTTTTTTTTTTAGCTACCCACGCCTCTCTTCACAACACTTCCTCCAAGTCTTCCCCTTCCTCATCCTTCCTTCTCTAATCACCCCCTACCTTCCTATCTCACCTTTACTTTACCTGCCAAACTTCCCGAACTCCTGCTCCACATTCCCCTATTTCCCTCCCCTCTCACCTTTCCTCCCCTTCCCATTACTTATCATACCTCGTCTCCTCCATAACCCTTCCTTACCTTCCTATACCCCACCTTTACTTTACAAACTTCGTGAAGACTCTCCCTCTCATTTCTCTACTTCCCTCCCGTCCTTTCCTTCCCTTTCCATCATCTTCCCTTCCTTACTTGGCGAGGGGGAGCTGAGGGCCTGATTGGAGGTGAGGCAGGTGATGGAGGAGTTATGGTGGGAGCGTCGTGGGCTGAAGGAAAGACGGGAGCGAACTGTGACCCTCTTTCCATCTTCCATCGTCTCCTCCGTCGTGATGGCGCCCGTTCGAATGGTCTCCCGCCGGCTGTCGTCCACCCACTGAATCTGCAGCGGGAAGAGGAAGGCGTGGACGTGAAGGAAGTGCGTTGGGGACATTCTCGGTGACTTACAGGTATCGTGGGAGGGGAGCCGACTGCTTGAGTGGGTTATGAAAGGTAAGGATGGAGAAGGATGGCGGTAGGGTGAGGTGGTGAGACGAGAGAGAGAGAGAGAGAGAGAGAGAGAGAGAGAGAGAGAGAGAGAGAGAGAGAGAGAGAGAGAGAGAGAGAGAGAGACGATTGCAGCTTGGATGAAGGGTGACGAAGTGCGTGAAGGGAAGGGTTAGTTGAATTGGTGATGAAGTGGAGGAAGGGATTGTGGATGGATAGTGTGGAAAGATTATGGATGAGGGAGGTGGAGGAGTATGTCCTTTTTCTGTCTTTTGTTTTCGCCTGTGAAAGTTGTTTTGAGATGGGAGGGATTGTGAAGAGTGCAGGTGGAGATGAAAGAGAATAACAGTAGAATGTGCGATAGGACTCAATGGAAAAGTGGTGGTGATCTTGTTTCGTTCACGCTTTTAGAGAGTATAGAGTAGCTGTGGGTGGGAGTAGTATGGCTGAGTGATTGATTAATTGATACATTCGTTGATAATTTTTGACCTAACAACGAGGTCATATGGAGCCGAGAAGGGAGAATGTTCTAAAAGAGCAAGAAGACAAAGAAGAGTGAGGAATCAATACTAATTAACTTCTTGCATTATGCTGAGGAAAACATCAACTTTTCTTCTTCATCTTTTAATGCCATTCCTCTTTATCTATTATTATTTTTCATCTTCCTCCTCTTTCTCCTCCTCCTCCTCCTCCTCCTCCTCCTCCTCCTCCTCCTCCTCCTCCTCCTCCTCCTCCTCCTCCTCCTCCTCCTCCTCCTCCTCTTGACGTACCTCAGGGGACGGGCGTCCTCCTCGACTCTCGCACTCCAGGATCATCGTCATGCCCGCAGTGGTGCTGAGGACGGGCGGCGACACTTTAGGCGACTCGGGTGGCACGTAGACGGTGAGGCGCGCCGTGTGTGACCTGATGCCTGGCACACCGGAACTGGCACTCACCTGGCACTGATAAAGGGCGTCATCTTCGAGCAACACGGGCTGTATCCTTAGGCTGAAGTCTCCTGCATGGTTGAGAGGAAGGAGGAGGTGTTAGTAAGCTGTGGACTAGAAGAGAGAGAGAGAGAGAGAGAGAGAGAGAGAGAGAGAGAGAGAGAGAGAGAGAGAGAGAGAGAGAGAGAGAGAGAGAGAGAGGTGGGGGTTGGGGGCGATAGTTGACAGACAGGAAGGCAGACAACGAACACGGACTGAACCAGGGACGGTACTACCAATCTGCAGCGAGAGAAAGATTCATACATGGATGGATATACGTGAAATGGTTACAGACAGACAGATGGACAGATGGACAGACAGACAGATAGATGAACATAAAAAGCTAAACAAGTTAATGGATGAACAGGAAAAGTCAGGGCATGTATGTTTAATGGATGAAGGAAAAATGGAAGTAGGTTACCGAATTTTGTTGTTTGAAGAAATAATTATGGTAAATTATAATGCCGGCAATAATAATACAAAAATAATAATAATAACGATAATAATAATAATAATAATAATAATAATAATAATAATAATAATAATAATAATAATGATAATAATGACCGTACTATATTCTCTCATTTTCATAATTTTCATATTTTAAATCATTTTCTTCGATATATATTTTAATCCCTCATTATTTATGTTTGTTTTGTTTTATTTTTATTTCTTTTCGAAGTAATTATTATTTCACATTTAGGAGGAGAAAAATTAGTAAATAAATAGCACGCACAATTCCAGGTCTATCTTTTTTTTTTTTGTGCCTGATTTAATCATGAGTTTTTAAAGTGTCTGGGTCAGCGGACTTGCCTCTCCGATACGTGAAGGTCACCCTCGCCCGCCCGTGATGGAGGCACCGAAATAGCAAAGAATTGTTTAAGTCTCTCTCTCTCTCTCTCTCTCTCTCTCTCTCTCTCTCTCTCTCTCTCTCTCTCTCTCTCTGCAGACAAAGTGATTGCTTCACTCGACGCTGAGGCAACATAAAGGCAATTCGAAGCCTCATTCTGAAGTATCTTGTTCGCCTGCCTGCGTCTCTCCCTCTACCCCCGCTCCTCTGCCTCCCCTCCCGCGACTGTCTTGTTCTCGTCTTCTCCTCTCTCGGGCGGAACTCCAACATTATTTATCGTGTTACTTATTGCCAGAGTCTCGGGGCCGAGGGTCACCGATGGAAGTGTCTGCAGTCGGCAAAATAAAATGATCTTGGTCAGAGGGAGGGGAAAAAATATTATTGTTAGATGAAAGGATATTTTGGGTTGCGACAGAGAGAGAGAAAAAAGAAATTTTGACTTCAGCGGTTAAGTTTCTTGGCAGGAAAGTTACCTACTTGACAGGAGAAAAAGAAATATACGGACTGACAAGATGTGGCCGACAGAGAGAGAGAGAGAGAGAGAGAGAGAGAGAGAGAGAGAGAGAGAGAGAGAGAGAGAGAGAGACGCACAAGTTAAGTCAGAAATACACAGACATGCACAGAGACAGACAGACAGACTCAACAAGGTAGACACAGACAGACAAATATTTTCTAACACTGCCACTGCCCCATCCAGAGCACGCACGCTGCTCACTAATGGAAGATGTAATGAGGTGTTGCAGTAATAATTATTTAAACCTCACCCGAGAGATACCTGAGGGAGCGAGGCATTTTATTGTGTTGTGTGCACGAGAGAGAGAATGCAAGTGTGTGTGTGTGTGTGTGTGTGTGTGTGTGTGTGTGTGTGTGTGTGTGTGTGTCTGTGTGTGTGTGTGTCGGACAGTTCTGTGGTGTGTGATGTACGTTTTTTCAATAAAATATAAAACTGTGGCTTGAAAAATGGAAACGAGAGAGAGAGAGAGAGAGAGAGAGAGAGAGAGAGAGAGAGAGAGAGAGAGAGAGAGAGAGAGAGAGAGAGAGAGAGAGAGAATGAATATCCATTCTTTATAATATTTTGGATAGCAAGTGTGCCATTAATAGAATGAACATTACAATTATCTTCAGGAACTGTATGTTCCAAATTATTAATACATCTCTCTCTCTCTCTCTCTCTCTCTCTCTCTCTCTCTCTCTCTCTCTCTCTCTCTCTCTCTCTCTCTCTCTCTCTCTCTCTCTCTCTCTCTATGTTGCGTCGCGCTGGCCTTGCTGCCTCTCTATGCCCAGTGGCGGCGGAGAGGAGCGGGAGCAAGCCTGTCCGTCTGAATTATTCCCGAGGTGTCCCGAGGCTTAAATGTTGAGAGGCAGCATGTCTAGACGAGGGTAGAGGTCATGGGTCACCGGCTGGGGACGAGGAGGAGGAGGGGGACCACGGATAGGCAACGGAGGGTGACGGCGGTCGAGAAAGGAAAGGGAAAATAGGAGAAAAGTATGAGGAAAAGCATGAAAAGGTCTCTACGGGAGATTGTTGTGAAGGTAAGAGCGATTTGTGTGGTGGTCGTTGGAAGGCTGGAATTACGGAAGGTGAAGATCGGTCAGAAGTGGGTTACCGCTATGAGGGAGGGAGCGAGGGAGAGTGGATCGAGTGGAGGTTAGAGGGATGGTGGAGTAGCGATGTGGCTCGAGATAAGGTGTGGTGGAGGAGGAACAGGAGGAGGATCAAGGAGTGAAAAGGGGTTGAGAGGAGGGTTGGGAGAGAGAGAGAGAGAGAGAGAGAGAGAGAGAGAGAGAGAGAGAGAGAGAGAGAGAGAGAGAGAGAGAGAGAGAGCGTTCTACTTCAATAGATAGATCAGGGGTCACGGTAGAGAGAGAGAGAGAGAGAGAGAGAGAGAGAGAGAGAGAGAGAGAGAGAGAGAGAGAGTCATAATGATTAGATAGGGGAAATGAGAAATTGCAGATGTAAAGTGAATTTTATTTTTTATTTCTTAAATAAAGATAGTAGGTCACGAGATGGGAAAAAAATAATAAGTAAGGGCAAGCCAGGAAGAGAGAGAGAGAGAGAGAGAGAGAGAGAGAGAGAGAGAGAGAGAGAGAGAGAGAGAGAGAGAGAGAGAGAGACCTACAATACACACAGACACTCACACACACACACACACACATGGACGGACGTAGACAAACGAGACTGAAGCAAGCGGGTATTATCATTCTCTGTTTCCCTGTTATGTCATCTGTAACACGTCCCCGCCGCGCCGCTTCAACTTCAGCAATATGCTCGTTTGAAGCCGGAAAATATGAAAACAGTAACATTACCGAGAGGCAAAAGAGAACAAATGGAAATTACCGTGATGCAAATGACTCCACGAAATATTCAATAATTTCACACTTTTTTTTTAACACGTTCATGATAAAAGAAACATGCGAAAGAGGGCTTAACAAGAGCTACGCGATCTTTAAACAAAATGATGCATTGCGGTGTGTTTAAAAGGGAAGTGAACAGCAAGTGAGTTCCTATGAATGCTATGCAGTAAGACTAAAACATTTATAAGCGGTGATGCAATGATTTTTTTTTTTTTACTTTTGAAGGGCGCTAAGGGCTGGGAAAATGAAAAAAAAAAGATAAGAGAAGGGCATGTTTTTTTTTTCCCCCGTTCTTTGCCAATCAAGTGGTTGAAGAGGTGAAAATACTTGTTGAATTATGCATTACTGAAATAGAAGTTGTAAGAGCGAGTAACGTGAACTTTGTGGGGCTGTGGTAGAGAGAAAGAACTACCATAATTTTTATCAACTTCATAACATCATCAGAAAACGTGATTCCAAAAGTCCTGCTCAATAACACTTGATTGCGTCTGAGAATGTTACTGGTTATATCTTTTATGTGTATGTTGTACTAATCATGTTCAGGTTCTGTGTGTTTTTTATTATCAATGTAAGTTTGAAACTAATTTATAAGAGGTCTCTATTTTTTTGCCCATTGAGGTCTTGCAGCTGGTTTTCTTACAGTGATTGTCTTTTAATCGTTTCCTTGAATATTTACTCTAAATTTTTTGTGTAATAATTTTTATATGACTTTTACCCTTCACGTGCCAATTGTTAACTTGTACGAAATGCTCCATGTTCTTCATTTCATAAGTGAGAGTGCCGTCCGGATGACGGCTTAGAGGATTAATTTTCAATACCTGTTATTGTTAGAGTCTGTGCTGTGTGTTCTGACCTTGGGCGTGTGTACGCTGCTTGTACATTTGTAGGATTTCGTACGAGGATAGTATGAGTGTGAAGCAACTATGCACACGCACGCGCGCCCGCGGGGATGAATATAAAATCTGCCTTGTAATGGAGTTTTCTAAGAAAAGATGACGGAAAATTACTTAAAATACGACGAAAACAAGATCAAGATACCACCAACACCAACAAGATGAAGGAAAAGAAAAAGAGGAGAAGGAAGAGCAGGACTATTACGATTACTACTACTACTACTACTACTGATGATAATGATAATAATAATAATAATAGGAAGAAGAAGAAGAAGAAGAGGAAGAGGAGGAGGGCATGGAGGACGAAGAAGAATAAGAAAAAATAACAAGAGCAAGAATAAAAGAACAAGAAGCAGAAGAAGAAACACAAGTTAGAAGAGAAAAACAAAATAAGAACACTGACTACGAAGGAAAAAAAAAAAAACGGAAAACGACAAAAGAAGAAAACTAGACTCCTTGTTTTGTTTAACCACTTGTTTGTTTGGTCAATTAATTGCTACAGTTTACCTTCGTCATCTGAGCCGATCATGCCGTAGCGCGAGAAGCCATCCAGGTCCCGCTCTGTGCCCAGCCCGAACCCGTCTTTGGTCCACTGGAGGTGACCCACTTTATTGATGACTCTGTGACCCGGCGAGGGGGGTGGGGAGAAGAGGACAGGCCGTAAATGGAAGAGAAAAGTATGGGATGAGAGGGGGGATGGAGAGAGAGAGAAAGAAAAAAAAATGAAGGCAGGGAAGGATAGGCAGGGGAGTCTAGGGATCGTGAAGATAGAAGGAAATGGAGAAAGAAAGTGCAGAGGAGAGAGAAGGAATGTTCTGAAAAATGAAAGCAACGAGGATGGGAAGCGGGAGGGAAAGGACGTGAGGGGAGATACTCACAGGACAGAAAAAAAAAAACGAGAGAAGGAGTGAAATGATGGGTAAGTGAAAAAAATAACAACTGGAAAAGAACAGTAGTAAGAATACTCGTATAGTAAAAAAAATAATTATTAAAAAGAAAATGGAAAAAAATATGGTAGTAAAGAGTTGTGAAAATTTGAAGGAAGAAAAGTAAATGAAAGAAAAGGAGAGAGGAAGTGGAGAAAGGAAAAATTATGGAAGGAATATCGGGATGAGAGTATGGAATTAAATGAAAAGTTAAGGAGCAAGAGAGAGAGAGAGAGAGAGAGAGAGAGAGAGAGAATAAGGAATTTTTAAAGAATATAAAAGAAGCCATGCATTGTAAAGTTTAACAAGAACAAGGAAAGGTATTCGAAAGAAAACACTACAGAATATTTGACGCAGCTTGACATGCTGAAGATGAAAGAAAACTGAAACAAGATTGCAGAAGAAAAATCACCAAGAAGGAACGAAAGAAGAGAAGAGGAGAAAGTGAGAGATGAAAGTCAGAACATACACGAATATAGAAACAAAAATATATGGAAAAAAAAAATTTAGAATCCTTGCGCACACACACACACACACACACACACACACACACACACACACACACACACACACACACACACACACACACACACACACACACACACACACACACGCAAACATACTCACACACACACTTTCACTACAAGGGTCAATAATCATGTGACTTAAGGAAACAATATTAGTGGGCTGGCTTCCCCTGAAATAACTAGGCCCGGTGTGTCATTGTGGGCCGAACTGACGGACGGAGCAGGTGAACAGGTGTGTTGATTAAAGGGACTCGCCTGTGCCTGGGTGGAGAAATGAACGATGGGCTTGACGGATGGCCGGTCTGGGATCTGTGTTTTGTGGAAGGTTGGAGAGCTGAAGGGAGGGCAGGTAGGTAGGCGAGTTAGCGGCACTGTTGTTACGAGTGGTAGTGGTGGGGAAGAGGGAAGAGAGGATTGAGTAAAAAGAAAAAAAAAAAGAAAAATACAGCGAAGAGGAACATGAGAGGTTCTGCAAGGGTGAAGAAGAGTGTAGGGGAATAAGTGAAAAAAAATATGTAACGAAGAGGAGTTATGGAATGATGAAGAGGACATAGCGAAGAAGAAAATTTGAATTCTCTAAGAGACGTAAAGGAGATGGAAAGGACATTAAATATAGAAAAGAAAAGAGAAGAGATAGTAAAATATTGCTTACAAGACCAAAAATAAAACTTTGATGGGACCATTTAAGTAAGAGAGAGAGAGAGAGAGAGAGAGAGAGAGAGAGAGAGAGAGAGAGAGAGAGAGAGATGCATTCTGCGTGGAAATGGTGATGGCAGATAAAGGAGTGGAGCAGGAGGATTACGTCAAATGAATGGAGAGGTGGAGAAGGCGTGGTGGAATAGGACCCGCGAGGTGGACACACGGGGTGGAGATGACCTGAGAGATTTACAAGGACTAGTGGAGGAGGGCAGTGGACAAGGGAGAAGTCATAAAGTAGAAAGAAAAAAGACAAGGAGAGAAGTAATGTGAATAAACCGAATGAAAGAAGGGTTAAATAAATTAATGAATATACGTGAAGACAAATATGAACAAGGAGTCATAAAGAATAAATTGGTTTGTTTTGCAAGATAACAAAATTGTTAACGAAACAATGAAGGAATGCGCTTAAAGGAGAGAAAAAACGAGAGGATGAAAAAAGAAGAGGAAAACTTGATAACCCTCGTGCCTGCTCTAGAGGATTTAACTCGGAATGGGTGGGACACACACGCACACACACACACACACACACACACATACCTGCAAGGAAGCACCGCCGTGGAACCCACCACCGCGGTCTGCGGCGTGGGCTGCGTCGCGAAGTACTGGGCGCCCTCTGTCTCCAGTGTCTCTACCGCTGAGCCTCCCATACCGGGCCCCAGCTTCATGTCCTTGCCCGGCCGCTGCCCCGCCCCGAGCTGCACCGAGGAGGCCCCGTGTAGCAGATGGGAGCCAGCAGAGGAGCCTGATGGAAGAGTGTTTCTGACGGAGGCGCGGTGGTAGTGGGGGTACTGAGGCTCGTCGCCACCACTTCTTTTGGTCACCGTCCACAGCGCCGTCGCCGCCTCCGTCCCCGCCTCCGTTTGCGCCGCGCTGGCCGCCCAAGGATTCCTCCCCAGCACGAGGCACAGCGCCAGCCAGGAGATCCA
>NC_087161.1:18653522-18661022 GCF_035594125.1 Scylla paramamosain
ACGCGGACAAGATAGAGCGGCCACGACCACTGCCACGCCGTCAGCACATTTCTCCCGCCGGAACGCCACGAATTTTGAGGCCGCGGGGCCCTAACAAGCAAAATGAGGACAAAAAAAGAGAAGAAACATCCGTGTAAATAATGGCGACTGCAGCTGTACGTAGTGCGCGACAGGACGGAAATAACAGGGAAGTAACGTTTCTGTTGGATTTAATTGTGAAAGCTTAGGTGACTTTGTAGCATAGATTAAATACGAGGAAAATTGTGTTGTGATGAAATAATGACAGAGCGGAGAAGTAGCCAGAGACAACGGCGAGGTGGCAGCGAAGTCTCTGGTGTTTTGTTGCCGCGGTGCGCAAGGGAAGCAGGGAAAGTAACAGTGTGGTTATAGTGCGATTATGAAAATTATGATTTGCGACACTTCATTAATGTAGCGAGTATGTTGTGATAAAGTGAAAGAGAAAAAAAATATAATGTTAAGAGGGGTGAGATTAATGAGAATTTTGTTAAACCAGCAACCAAGCCACAAAGTGCTCAAACTATTTTTAGGACTACTCTTCATAATTTTTTGTCTTGATGTGGTATGAAAATAAATGTTTATGATATATATTATTACGGTATTTCATTTTGATTTTTTTTAGTATGCAAAACAGAACGAATTATAACGTCATTATAGAGAGAGGAATAAGTCTTATTCATCTTAGTGTGTAAGTCAGTAAGACGGGAGGAACTGCTGTAATAGAATGACATTACGTGGCCTTGGAAGAGAAAACGTTAGGTTTGGCAAAAGTATTGAGGATGAAACCTTGATGAACTAATCAAATATTTAATGAAATAACTTTTGAGAAGAGAAGCAGAAGAAAAACCCAGGTTATTTGACACAAAATCTTTGACTGTCCTTTGAAATGAAGAAGGAATGACTATTACCCCCAAAAATAATCTCTTCACTACATGTTTTTCGTGTCTCAGAAAAGTTACTCTCACCAATTCAGTGTTCAGAATGAATGAGCAGGCGTCTGAGGTAAAAAACCGTCCAGGTAGTCTCTGTGAAAGAAACGAAAATACGAGAAAAATATCAGAAAAAAAACTCCTAATAAAAGGTGAAGAAAGATTGGTGAATACAAATAGGCCAGGAACACCAAAGCACTTGTTTAGGAAGAAGAGCAAGAAGAATGGAGAAGGAAAGAAAGAAATAAAATGGTGAGATAAAGTAAAACAGAAAAGAAGAAAGAAAAGAAACTGAAAGACTAAGAATTCTCCTTTGCTTTTTCAAACCTGTATACAGATAGGTAGATAGATAGATAGATAGATAGATAGATAGAGAGAGAGAGAGAGAGAGAGAGAGAGAGAGAGAGAGAGAGAGAGAGAGAGAGAGAGAGAGAGAGAGAGAGAGAGAGAGAGAGAGAGAGAGAGAGAGAGGGGGGAATTTTATTATCTCTCATGCTTCGACAGACAAAGAATCATGCACGTAAAGGCAGCAACACACACACACAAAAAAGAGAGCGAGAGAGAGAGAGAGAGAGAGAGAGAGAGAGAGAGAGAGAGAGAGAGAGAGAGAGAGAGAGAGAGAGAGAGAGAGAGAGAGAGAGAGAGACTTTTGTACCTGCCAGTTTAAAATTTGTTCTAAAATTTTTATATATAATTTTGCCCTCGTTTACAATATCCATCGAACGCCAGTAAACGCAAACACCCTTTTTTTCTGTACCCCTTGCAATCTTTATAGTGCAAGCGGAAACTTCTGCACAAAATATAATCATGAAACTCCTGCGAAGAGGAAAAAAGAAAAATCTGAACGACCCTCGATGATTCCAGGAATTTAAAAAAATCAAGTTTCATATCTCAAGGGAGTGAGTTAAGGAGGAGGATGAAGGAACGAAGAAAGGGGGGAAGGGAGGAAGAGATGGATGGCTTATGGGGAAGGTGGAGGAGGAGCAGGAGGAGGCGGGGAACACGGTGTCTCATTAGTGTTGGTCAGGTATCATAATTTCCTTGCCGGTAAGTGGATTACTAGCTGGCCCACCTGAGGACCCCACTTACCTACCGACTTGCCTTACCTGTGATATCGCTCAGGTAAAGATGTGCAAGACTAGTCTCAGACACCTCAAAAAGACCTGTGCACCAAAGCCTGCCATTACCTGTGATGCTGCACGCCTTAAAACAGCCCCAGTCCCAGAAAAAAAAAGCGTATATAATCCTTTGATGAATGGAATAGACTGAATACATGAATGAAATAAACTCCGTAGATTAATGGAAATGACTCGGTAGTCAGATTGTTAGTGCGGAGACAATAAGAAGTTTTATAATATTAGATATCCTCGTGGATGGGAATTATAGATGGATATATGTATTCACGAGTATTTACATTCCTTTATGAATGGCATAGACTTAGGAGATGAATGGAATTGACTCTGTAATTGATTTGTTAGTGCGGAGTCAATAGGAGAGGATTAGATGAACTTAGGGGTGTGGATGATGGGTGGCTGTAGGTATGTAAGAATATATTTTATTACACTGACTGCCACGTGTAGATCTAACGACCTTCTACAGTTTCTCTTGCGTTCTTATGCTCTTATCAAAACTTTGACTTCCCTACCCAAACCTTAATTTTCTCAACAATCAAATGGTCTTATGCATTTAATTAAAACCTTGACTTTCTTACCTAAAACTTGTCTTTCCCAGCCACTTAAGACGTAATAATAACCACCTTTCCTTCTATAACCGTTTTCCATCAGACTCTTAGAGCTGTATGCAGAAAAGGTCATTAGTCTGTTATGAGCTGGATGCAGCTCATAAACCTTCTAAGAGAAGCTCATGAGGCGTATGAGTAATGCAGAAAAGTTCGCATGGGGTTATGAGTACTCCCAGCGTGTCGATATGTTGAGTCGTGAAGACTCCTAAGAAGTTTATGAGCCACTCAAAAGTGATAATGGTGGAGCAACAACAACTCGTGGTACCACAGCACCGAAGCATTTCGGTTAGATTTGGTTAGATTTTATTTGAAAAAATTTAATTGAAAATTTTGTAAGAATTTAATGGCCGTTACAAGGAGTGAAGGGCTCACTTGAATCATACGTCTGGCACACGGTTCATGCATGCGCAGGTCCCCAAGTGCTGGGTAGTTCCATTGAACTTACACCGGGAGCAGCACGGCTCAAGGCCTCACCCAACTAAACCTAACCAAACATTAATTAACGAAAATATCTTATGCCAAAGTAGTTGAGTTAGATTAAGTGAGGCTAGCTTTGGTTTAGTCTGAATTGGTGTGATTTAGTTAGTGAAATGGGTTAGAGGGAAAAAGAGCAGGGATTCATTCATTGGGCAGAGCAATTGGGCAGCACCGCATATCTAAACTTGTACCCTGAAAATATCAGAATAGTTTTTAAGTAAATAGTATTAAGCAGTTGCATAACTGCAGGGCTGGCTCCATGCTGGCAAGATGTACTGCTTCTTGTTGGTCCTAGACCTCTTCCTTTTCTTCTTGTGACTGTTGTTGTAAGTCGCCAGGTGGACAGCGTCTTCCGCCAAGGTATAAAATCCACACATATTCTTTTCGAGGTATAATATATTGACAGTTTTTCATTTCTGAAACTAGTGCATTAACAAAATTTCTTTATTTCATTTTTTTTATTGTCGTGATAGGAGTGTTTTTAGCCAAACGTTAGCGCTATTAATAGCGGAAAATAAACACAGTAGCGCCTTCTTAGGAGTAATTCATAAATCACTCACCTCACAGCTAGGAGTCGCCTTATGAATTACTTTGCATAACTCACAAATCTGGCTCCTAGGTATTAGAAAAAATTGGAAGTTATGAGTAACTGTAAGAGAAACTTTGAAGTTTTCTGCATACCAGTCCTAGACCCCAATGAGTTTATGCTTTGATACTCTTATTTAAACACTGATATCCTCACCTAACCTTAACTTTCTCAGATACTTGAAAATTATTAACCCAAAGCACATAGACCTTCCCTAACCGTATCCAATCAGATTCCAGACACGACGTAGATCCCAGTGAGCCAATGTTTTTATCCTCTATTAAAACATTGACTTTCTCACCTAAATCTTGACTTTACACATAACAATAACACAACCAAATGACCTTTTCTAACCATTTCCCATCAGATTCCAAACACTAACAGATCCCACTCTCTCTCTCTCTCTCTCTCTCTCTCTCTCTCTCTCTCTCTCTCTCTCTCTCTCTCTCTCTCTCTCTCTCTCTCTCTCTCTCTCTCTCTCTCTCTCTCTCTCAACAGTACGGCCGGGTCTTTAGTACGCCTGGATGACTCTTTTATTGTGGCCCCGCATTGTGATACTTTTATTCTATGACGCCGACCGCGGGTGGACTTTCATCACGGCCCGTGTTGTAATGGTTGTGTTTTGTTGTGTTTTGTTATTGTGCGTTGTGATGGAGGTATGGTGGTGGTGGTGGTGATGAATAGGAAAAGAGATGATGTTGGTAGGGATTGTGTGTTTCAGAGAACTTGAGTTGAGTGGTGGTGTTAGTAATAGTAGCAGTAGCAATAGTAATAGCAATAGTAGTAGAAAAGGTAACCATAGTGGGATTAGGAAATTATTGCAGTAGCGCTACTGAGAGAGAGAGAGAGAGAGAGAGAGAGAGAGAGAGAGAGAGAGAGAGAGAGAGAGAGAGAGAGAGAGAGAGAGAGAGAGAGAGAGAGAATTTTAATAAGACGGTCCAACATCCCATGAGTTAACAGCAAGACACAGTGGCGAGCGAGGCGAACAAAAGCCTCCGTGATTAGCTTTTGTTTGGAGAGAGAGAGAGAGAGAGAGAGAGAGAGAGAGAGAGAGAGAGAGAGAGAGAGAGAGAGAGAGAGAGAGAGAGAGAGAGAGAGAGAGAGACGACTCCATGTTTGTTTTAATTTTAACCTCATTTCGGTTCAAGTCGCTGCAATGGTTTATTGTGTGTGTGTGTGTGTGTGTGTGTGTGTGTGTGTGTGTGTAATGTGTGTGTGTGTGTGTGTGTGTGTGTGTGTGTGTGTGTGTGTGTGTGTGTGTGTGTGTGTGTGTGTGTGTGTGCATGCCCTCGCGAGCGGTTACAGTAGCTTGTCTCTGTTTCGTGGACCTAGTTAATTGCAACGTCTCTCTCTCTCTCTCTCTCTCTCTCTCTCTCTCTCTCTCTCTCTCTCTCTCTCTCTCTCTCTCTCTCTCTCTCTCACGAAAACACATTTGATTTCCGATTTTGCGACTGAAATATCAAAAGTCTAACTTTATTCGAGAGAGGATAAAGAAGAGAGAGAGAGAGAGAGAGAGAGAGAGAGAGAGAGAGAGAGAGAGAGAGAGAGAGAGAGAGAGCACTAAACGTCCCCCAGACCTTCGGCAACTGACTCACAATTGCCAATATAAAATTCCTGCTGACTCCCGCAGTTTCTCTCTCTCTCTCTCTCTCTCTCTCTCTCTCTCTCTCTCTCTCTCTCTCTCTCTCTCTCTCTCTCTCTCTCACTGGAACGTAACATAATTCTGGCTCATTTTGGCACCATTACGACACAGCTGCGGCCTCACTCTCCCTCTTCCTTAATTGTGGTCACGATGTTCTCATTTGTAACGTTTGTTCTCGATCCTGCCTTTTTTTTTAGACTTATTCCTCCGTGAGTGTGTGTGTGTGTGTGTGTGTGTGTGTGTGTGTGTGTGTGTGTGTGTGTGTGTGTGTGTGTGTGTGTGTGTGTGTGTGTGTGTGTGTGTGTGTGTGTGTGTGTGTGTGTGTGTGTGTGTGTGACCTATTGCCTCAGTGGTTCCAGTTTCTCTGATTAATTAATTAATTAATATATTTATTTACTTTTTTTTTACCCGACAGTAGAAAAGTTCAAACTCCACAATAGTATCACTAAATATTTGTAAGCGCTCAGATTCTTTAATGTGATAATTGAATTGGAGTGTTGTAATTCTTGGTGTGTCAGTGGCATCAATCCTGTGTTGTGACAGTGTACTCTTGTTTGCTTGCTCTCTGGGACAACCAAGAGGATGATTGGTGGAAGGGTCGTGATAGCTGTGCAGCTGATGAGTGTCTCGTGGCGAGGTGACCAGAGCGCCCAGACTTGAATTCATAAAAAGTGCTTGAGTTTCTGTGTAAGTGTTTTTTTTTTTTTTATGGTAACGAGTCATTAATTGTGTTATCATGCGTGTTTTACTTTTAGTGATAACATGGTTCATTAGCTGTTCTGAGACATTTTTTTTCTTATTCCACAGCCATCTCTAATTAGTATACTGGTCAGAGATTGTAAAATATATTTAAAAACCTTTATTTTTTCTTGTAAATTCTTATAAAGATTTCTTGCACTTTTCTTAGTGTCGTAAATTGCTGCATATCGCAGTGAAAAGGTTGATTAATTTCTCATCACAGCCATGGAACAACCCTTGAATACTAGAGCTATTTACATTGTCACATTAAAAGAATAGTCTAGATAAGACACTCAAACATGTGAGAAAACCACATTTTCAGACAGACGCCCAGCACTTGTTTTCCCATCATGTATTGAAGTGATACACCAAAGAGATTGCCACGATAGTAAATCTAATGCACTAATTCAGCTTATGCTTCTTGCTGCATAAAGTTAATCGCAATGATCAGGGAGGGAAAGTGTGAGTGTGTTGAGCATTGTCCTTGTTTGAGGGTCGAGCGTCGCCTGAGGGAATGTCTGTCTGTGCTGGCGAGCGAGGCCACCGCACCATCACATGTAATGATGATAACAAATAAGAAATAGAAGAAAAGGAGAAAAAAGACAAGAGGAAAAGAAAAAAAGAAAAGAAAAGGAATAAGAAGGAAAGAAAAGGAAGAAAAAGAAAAGGAAGAAAAGAAGTGGAAGATGAAAAGAAGAGAAAAAGACTAAAAAGAAGAGAAGAAGGAAAACAACAACAACAACAACAACAACAACAATAGTAGTAGCAGCAGCAACAGCATAAACAACAACAAATACAACAAAAATAACAGTATTATTATCAACAACAACAAGAACAACAACGACAACGAGGACGAAGGCGACGTCGACAACAACAGCAATAGTATCGGTAATGTAGGAAAGTTAAGAATCAGCAATATAATACAGTTATAGATTTCTGGTTTCAATGTCGTAAAATATATATAAATAACACCATTTTTTGGGTGGAAGTTATGACCTGTAACACAACGAAATAATGAGAGAGAGAGAGAGAGAGAGAGAGAGAGAGAGAGAGAGAGAGAGAGAGAGAGAGAGAGAGAGAGAGAGAGAGAGAGAGAGGGAGAGAGAGAGTGTTGAGGCTGGTGCAATCTGTGGTGCGTGAGGTAACTGTGAACTCACTCTCCCCCTTCTCCTCCTCCTTTGTCTCACCTCTTCCTTCACCCTTTCTCTCCTTTTTCTTTTTTTTTTCTTTTCCTTCTCCACCGCATGTCCACCTCACCTTGCCCTGTCCGTTCACCTTTGTTATATTGTTTGTGTTCTATTTTCTTATGCTATATCTTTTCGTAATGCACTTATTTAATTTGTTTGTGTCTTATTTTCGTTTGATATTT
>NC_087161.1:18666022-18668522 GCF_035594125.1 Scylla paramamosain
TCCTCATCATCTCTTTTTTCCCTCTTTCCCACCATTCACATCACATTCTCTTATTCCCCTCCAAACTTCCTCTTCCCTCCCCACTTCTCTCTCCCCACTTCCCAATTTCCACTCTCCCCTCTTTCATCCCCACCACACCGCTTCTTCCCTCAACCCTCTCCCTCCCTTCCTCCCCTCCTCCCCTCCGTTCCTCCCTTCAGCTCCGCACCACGCTTCCTGCACATTCTATCTCCTGCATTCCAAGCGTGGACACTCCCATTCCCAGATTCCAACTTTGGCGAGGGCGTTCGTGTCCGCAGCCTGTGTTTCTTGGTGGCTCGAGGGTAATATTCCAACTTCAGCTTGTTCCTCCTTCCCCACCTCCTCCTCCTCCTCCTACTCCTCCTCCTCCTCCTCCTCCTCCTCCTCCTCCTCCTCCTCCTCCTCCTTCTCCTTCTCCTCTTCCTTTTCTTCGAAGTTGTCGTCCTGCTATTCGTCGTCTTTCTCTCTCTCTGTATTGTCTTTCTATTCCTACCACCCCCTCTTTCTCCTCCGCCTCTTCCTCCACCTCCTCCTCCTCCTCCTCCTCCTCCTCCTCCTCCTCCTCCTCCTCCTACTCCTACTCCTAAGATGCTGTGACCAGGTGTTTCCAGTCTTAAACAGCTGATTCTCTCCATAAAGTTTTGATTTGTATTATTCTGGTAAATGTCAAGTTTCCCTTTCCTCATGTTTTTTTTTCTTCCTCTTTTCCCTCCTCCATGTCTCTCTCTCTCTCTCTCTCTCTCTCTCTCTCTCTCTCTCTCTCTCTCTCTCTCTCTCTCTCTCTCTCTCTCTCTCTCTCTCTCTCTCTCTCTCTCTCTCTCTCTCTCTCTCTCTATATATATATATATATATATAGAGAGAGAGAGAGAGAGAGAGAGAGACAATGGATCACATGTTACTTTAAATAGCCTACCACCCTATCCACGCTGTCCTCCTTTCCACCCTCCTCTGCACCTTCCGCACCTATATATATATATATATATATATATATATATATATATATATATATATATATATATATATATATATATATATATATATATATATATATATATATATCACACTTTTCTCATCTTATCTCCTCTGCTCCCCACTTCTGATTTCAGGAGGATGCCCACAGGCGGAACCCTCGATTTTTTTAAGAAAGAGGAAAGGACGGAAGGAGAGTGGAGGAGGGAGGAAAAGGAGGAAGGAAGAGGAGGCAGGTCGCGAATGAGTTTTCTTTCTTTCTCGGACTCAAGTGTGTGTGTGTGTGTGTGTGTGTGTGTGTGTGTGTGTGTGTGTGTGTGTGTGTGTGTGTGTGTGTGTGTGTGTGTGTGCGTGCGCGCGCGCGCGCGCGCGGGCGCGCTTGTCCGGAATTCATTGAGCTTTGATAGGGTAGGATAAAAATGCTAATGAAGTCTATACAGTGACAATTAATGAATTTAAATAGAAAGACACTTAGACTTAGTGTAGCACGCTTTATGTCATCGTATGCTGATTAAAAAGATGTTCAGCAAACACATATTGCTTACGGTGTGAGGTTGAGTGAAAGTTTGAATGAGGCGCCAGTAGTGGATGGAGGGAGGAAGGGAAAGGAAAAGCGGTGAGGCGGTGAATGGGGCGAGGGATGGAGGGAAAGTAAAGGAATGAGAAAACGGTGGAGGGGGTGTAGGAGCTAGGGTGGGGAAGGGAAAGGGGAGGCGATGGATGGGGCGAGGAAGGAAGGTGCGGAAGGTGCAGAGGAGGGTGGAAAGGAGGACAGCGTGGATAGGGTGGTAGGCTATTTAAAGTAACATGTGATCCATTGTCTGCAAGACATCGCATCGCATCGCAACAGCACGTGCGCGTCACCACCACGACCAGTGAAACTCGCAAGTGGTGGGGACGTGTAGGGCTGCAGAGATGAGGGAAATATGAAGGAAATGAAGCATGGCGTAGCGGGGTTTGATTGCATTACCCCGCCATCAGAAAACTTAACCTCATGAGGCCCCGAGCTCAACTCAAACTTTAGTCCGCCTCGCGCCGCAGTAAACACGACAAATTCATGTGTTTATATAATATTTTAGACTCTGAATAAGGTGTTATTTCGTGTCTATAAAATGTGACACAGTCCCCACCAAAAAGCAGAAAAAAGGAAAATAAGACATTACATCTTTATTTATTTGAGCAGTGAAATATTTGATATAAATCAAATATTAAAGAAAGAAGGAACCAGTGTTTTAAAGATCCCATTAAACCTCTGACACTGCCAAGGGAGGGGACGGGGAAAGAACTCGTGTATAGGAGGAAAGGTGAGGGGACAAGTATGAAGGGAGAATGTAGAAGGAATGAAGGGAACTAGAAGAGAAGAGAAAAAGAAAGAAAAGAAACCATAAGGGAGAAAGTGAGGAGAGGGAAAGAGCGAGAAGGCAGGAATGGAGGAGAGGAAGGAGAAAAAGTGTAAATTCCAGTTATCATTCCTTCTCTTGTAAACTCCCCTCCTGCCTTGAATGGATTC
>NC_087161.1:18671022-18673522 GCF_035594125.1 Scylla paramamosain
TAACACACACACACACACACACACACACACACACACACACACACACACACATAGCAGCCTTTACAAGATTCATGTGCCGCCGTGAATATTCTGAAACACTGGGGGCACTTTGCATTCAACATAAAGTTTTTCCTTGTGTAACATTATTCATACACATTTCCTGTTTTTCCCTCCCCACATGCATTCCTCACCTTGTTACACCTGCTCTGTTTCACCTATGTATGCATGCCTCCCTAAAAGCTCGCCATGCCCCGCGACCATCAATTTCCACGCGCATTGAGGAAGGAGACGTAAATTTAAAAACCGAATCCAAAAATATAAGGAATGTGAACGGTGGGACTTTGCAGCCAGCGCGTACCATCCCCACTCGCCTTAATGTAGCGTTCGGAGCCCCCACAGTCCCGCCCGGAAGGCAGGGCTAAGTTACGGTCACCTCAGGGATACATACATCAACCGTATCTTTCACCCTGTGTGTTTAGTGTCAGCCACAAGCACGAAAGGGAAGTACACATGCACTATACACTTAACCTCGCTCTTCATCAGACAGGCGTGGCGTTACGAGTAGATGTTGTAGATTATATGTAAAGAAAAATTTCCTGACGTCTCGATGTTGAGTGTTGCGACAGTGGTGTTGCGTCACGCTGGTGTTGCCTCATGCACCCGTCAGGCCTTTGTTCACTCCTCTTTCCATCACTCTCGCACACACACACACACACACACACACACACACACTTCGTGCTACGTCAGTGCCCCCTGTGTGTGTGTGTGTGTGTGTGTGTGTGTGTGTGTGTGTGTGTTTGTGGGACTGATCCCTAAGATTAAAAAAACGTCCATCCTGCAATACAGTTCCTCTTACATATTACTATCTTTTCTGGTCTTGTATCCGAGTTTTGCATGTTTTCCTCTCGTATGTATTTCTTTCATTCTTTATAGGAGAGAGTTTTTTTCTTCCTCCTTTTTTGTGTGTAACAAGAATAGTATTCCTTCCTTTGTCTACACGTCTGTGTTTTATTACTTCTTGACCGTGGAGAACCTGTCATTATCTCTCTCTCTCTCTCTCTCTCTCTCTCTCTCTCTCTCTCTCTCTCTCTCTCTCTCTCTCTCTCTCTCTCTCTCTCTCTCTCTCTCTCTCTTTGTTGTATTGTATATTTCCAGAATAATCTCCATCCTCCTTTACCGAACACAGCCCTGCTCAGTATTCCGTCTCGGCGTTGTTGTTATTCTCTTTTAAAAGCCTGTGTGTGTTTGTGTGTGTAAAACTATTTGCTGGGATTACAAAGCAGCTCTCACCCCCTCCCTTCTCTCTCTCTCTCTCTCTCTCTCTCTCTCTCTCTCTCTCTCTCTCTCTCTCTCTCTCTCTCTCTCTCTCTCTCTCTCTCTCTCTCTCTCTCTCTGTAGAGCTGTTTTACATGTACGTGTTGTGCCTGTCAAGTGTTCCTCTCATTGCTTCTTTTGCCTGAATCTCTTGCTTGTGAAAGTGCATTATACACAAGTTGCATTTCCTTGCATTGTTCCTCCTCCCCCCACCTTCTCGTGCTCCTCCACCTCTTCGTCCTCCTCATCCTGATTTGCTTTGTTTTCACCGGCTTGTTCATCCTCCTCCTCCTCCTCCTCCTCCTCCTCCTCCTCCTCCTCCTCTTCCTCCTCGTAATAACTCCCGCGCCAGATAGAAAGCCGTTGCGTCTCCCGTAACTCGCTCTCGCCCTCGTAATTCACCCGCAAGTCAGCGTTTAAAACTACATTACCGCCGACACGTCAGAGCCCCGTGCTGCTGCTGCTCCTCTGGCTGCAGCACACACTCACACACACACACACACACACACACACACACACACACACACACACACACACACACACACACACACACACACACACACACACACTATGTCATGTCTCTGGAGCCTTTGCATGTCACTCCGACGTTGCATGGCGGTCTAACGAGTACCCGTCATGCCACGCAGCCAAGCCAGGAGCGGAAGGAACGGCGGGAGGGATAGGAAAGGATGGAGGATGATAGAGCTAGGAGCGGGAAGAGAAGAGGGAGAAGAGAGGAACAAGGAAATTAGAGAAAGAGTGGAATAGGATGAGAAAGGTATGTAAGAGCGGAAAGGAGAAAAGAAAGAGGAACGGAAATGATAGGGAAGGGATAGGGGATGGTGAAGATAAGAGCGGGAAAAGAGAAGGGAGAAAGAGAGAAGGAAAAAATAGAAACAAAATTAGTATGAGGGAGGTAAGAGAGGGAAAGGAAAAATGAGAGAAGAGAGAAGAGTAGGGAAAAGGTGGAGGATTATGAAAGTAGGAGCTGAAGAGGAAAAATGGAAATGGTATTAGGCGAACAAGGAGAATATAGAAAAGGGAGATGAATGAGGAAGATAGGGCAAGAAGATAGTAGGGAGAAATAAATAATAAGAATGATCACGTAGCCGAGAAAGATGAGAGAAGCAAAACCGGGGAGAGGGAAAGGGGAAGAGGAGGACAGGGCGGGGCGAGGCGAGGATGA
>NC_087161.1:18678522-18721022 GCF_035594125.1 Scylla paramamosain
CTTCTAATTAAATATGCATGTGTTAAGGAGCAAGGGGCGAGCGAAGGACGGTCACACTAATTACCCACCATAAGGCAAGTCCACCTGTCCCGTCAAAGGTAAGCGGGGGCACTAATGAGGTTACGGGGCGTGAAAGGTGAGGTGCGGAACGTGACTTACGGAGCATTAGAAGGACGCGCTGTTTTGTTCCCTCTCTTCCTCTTCCTCTCTCGTCTCTATATCTGTCCCTCTCACTTTCACTTTTTGATAGCTGTAGTGGTGCTGTAACATACGAAAATATTGGGGAAAATGTTTGTAGGATGTGCGGTCGGTTCTTGCTGTCGTATGTGCTCTCTCTCTCTCTCTCTCTCTCTCTCTCTCTCTCTCTCTCTCTCTCTCTCTCTCTCTCTCTCTCTCTCTCTCTCTCTCTCTGACCTAGGTAATGAAAATAAAAATGTAAAGTTTTAGGAAAACATGTTATCTCTCTCTCTCTCTCTCTCTCTCTCTCTCTCTCTCTCTCTCTCTCTCTCTCTCTCTCTCTCTCTCTCTCTCTCTCTCTCTCTCTCTCTCTCCGTCCATCAGCTGTTATCGGTGAACCTCCATTACGATCTGTTAACATATCGGCGGCCGGGGTCCACTCGCTTAATATATCGGCCCCTCTATGGACCGCCGCACGTTCTCTTTTCTGTCTCGTTTTCTATGAAATATTTTGGCTCCAGGGACTCACTGATATAAGCGGATTTCCATTTAATTGCTTATGATAATTTTTTTTTGCTGTATTATTTCTGCTCTTGTTGTTGTTGTTGTTGTTGTTGTTGTTGTTGTCGTTGTTGTTGCGGTTATTGTTCCCTTTTATTGTTTTGTGTATTGTGCCAGTGATATTCTTTTTCTGTTTTAGCTTTTGTTTTGTTTACGTGTTTTGTTTTACTCGTTTCTCTTTTCCGGCTTCGTAGTATATTTGTTGATTTATTTCCTCCTCGTATTAAGATGAATTCTTCGTTTCCTCTCTCTCTCTCTCTCTCTCTCTCTCTCTCTCTCTCTCTCTCTCTCTCTCTCTCTCTCTCTCTCTCTCTCTCTCTCTCTCTCTCTCTCTCTCTCTCTCTCTCATGTATATTTTTTTTTGCAAGTTCTCCTTAGCATTTTTTTGTCTTATAAGTTCAGTCTTAAAAATTTCCTCTTCCGCCACCATTTTGCCAGGAACATTTGCGGAATCAGGTAGACTGCGGGCTCCTCAATACCCCTTGGGAACGGCTGGCTGGGCGTTGAGGGATGCCAGGCCGCGGGTATTAGGTAGGATTTGGACATAAGAGGCCTGGGGATTGCCATGGCTTAGGGCTTAAATATCAGGTCTTTGCGTGGGAATGAGGGATTATTAGTAGTCAGGGAATATAGATTAAAAACTGCTAGTCTAAGTAAGTAAGCAAGTAGACAAGCAAGCAAACACTGGTTTTGTGGTGCCTGTAGTATGTAGTAGTGGTGGCGGTGGTCTAAATAGTTCTGTAATAATGACAGTACAAAATATATTGCCCGTGAAAGGGTGAGGAATATCGTAGGGTTTGAGGTTAAACTATTTAGTGTGGACAGAATGTGAAGGTTTAAGGACCTTGGGAGTTTGTCAGGGGAGCTGATGGTAAGGGATTAAAGACAATAGTTGAAGGGCTTGTGGTGTTTTGAGGGGAGGGAAGGGCGGGGTACTGGCGCGTTATTGTTGTATATTATGTGAGAGCTTAACTTTGATAGCTCTCTTAACTCCCTCCCGCCTCCTCTTGACCCTGCCCCCTCTCACCTCCATTCTCGCCCTTCTCATCCTCCTCATCCTTCCCACTCAGCCAGATAAACATGATCGATAGATTGACAGATGAGTAGATCATGTGATCAAGTAGGACAATACATTACATATGAATCCAGATTCGAGGATATGTGTGTTTATCTTCCATTTAAATCCCTTTCGACGTAAATCATTGTCTGTTTTCGTTTCCACTTTTTTTTTTCTTCTGGGAAGCGAGAGCTGCTTTCCTTGTCGGTGGGAAGGAGGAGGTGGAGGAGGCGAAGGAGAATGAGCAGGAGGAGGAGGAGGGCGGGGGGCGGCGCGGCACTAATGAAGAAGTCTGCCTCGTCTTCGAGACTTTCAAGGAAGAGAATCACTCACGTGGAAATAAACAGAAAACATTACAACCACTGCACCCGCGTCTAATTACTCCCAGTCTTGCTCTTGTTATTATCATTTCTTTTCCTCTTATTCATTCTTTCTGCATCTATTTTGCACAACAGCTTTAGTCATGTGTGGCCGAATGCATATTTCGTGTAAGTCTGGCATGTTTGTTATGTCGAAGTGCGCCCCCGTGACCTATCGCTGCCAGGATGCGGCCGTGGGCTGGAATCCAGGTCACAGGTTAAGACAGTGCGTAAGTTAGCGAGCTGTTCATCCACACACATACGCGGCACCAAGAGCAATAACAGGCTGGTCATGGACGTAGGTGACTGTGGTGGCGTGGCGTAAATAGCTTGATGCCCTGCAAGTTGCCGCCAATATTGTGTCAAGGGTCATGGTTCCCAGCTCGCCACACAGTTCCTTACACCGCAAGACCAGAGCAGCGCAAGACACAGCCCTTAAGTGACGTGCAATTACTGGTGGTATTATGTTT
Source organism: Scylla paramamosain (assembly GCF_035594125.1). NCBI lineage: Eukaryota > Metazoa > Arthropoda > Malacostraca > Decapoda > Portunidae > Scylla > Scylla paramamosain. Next base: position 18,681,147 of record NC_087161.1, read on the forward strand.
CGTCCACGGCAGGCTGCTCGAGGGAGAAACACGAAAAGAAAAGGAAAATAGCTTGTTATTGCCGTTTCCTAACACACACACACACACACACACACACACACACACACACACACACACACACACACACACACACACACACACACACATACACACACAGGTGCACATACATACACTCATTCGTAGGCAAACACGGGTACAAATGTCCATGAAAACACAACTTTCCCCCTAAAAAAGAAGTAAAACTCCTCATAAAACCCTCTATACACAAGCCAGCCTGTGTTTGCTTGCCGCCGCCTCCATCGCCGTCCCGCACCGCTCAATTACATAATTACAGCCCAGGATTACTCGGTTACTCCAGTCTACTCAGTCTTCTCTCTCTCTCTCTCTCTCTCTCTCTCTCTCTCTCTCTCTCTCTCTCTCTCTCTCTCTCTCTCTCTCTCTCTCTCTCTCTCTCTCTCTCTCTCTCTCTCTCTCTCTCTCTCTCTCTCTCTCTCTCTCGTTTCACAAAACAAAAAACAATTAAAATAAAAAAAGATATCAGTATATCTTTAATTATGTGTTAAAATAAAAAATTGCAGCGAATGAGTGTGTGTGTGTGTGTGTGTGTGTGTGTGTGTGTGTGTGTGTGTGTGTGTGATGACTCCAACACTAGTGGCGCTCCCCAGTCTTTAAGGACGGTGACAGAAAAATAGCTGGCAATTACAGACCCATTAGCTGACCATCCGAGGCCGGTAAAATACTTGAAAGCTTAATAAGAGTCAATTATTAATCGCCCCCGATGCAGGTCCCTAATTAAAGAGTGCCGTGGTGTGGGTTTATGCACAAAAGGTCTTACTTATCAAACCTGGTAACGTGTTTGACAGCAGCCTTAATCCCGGCTATCATACAGCTCATACATCAGCCATTAAGTTTGTGGCTTAAAAAGAAAATAATAATGATAAAATGAATAAAAAAAAATGATAGAATAACAAATTTCCTCGCGCTATGTAAACGTGCAAAATATCTGAAACCTGTACCGCGCCCAGTGCACCAAGCAGAGGGTCGCTGGTAGTGGGTGAGTCACGGTGCGGTCATTGGCTACTCTTGGTGTCCCACTGGCTTCACTTCCTTCTCATACCTTTATCCATTTTTGTTCAAATAAACTTATTGTATAACTGTCATACTACAAAGACAAAATTGTGTAAGCTTTGACGAATATACAATATAGTGCACAATATTAATGGTGTGTGATGCACGGGGAATGCCACTGGGCGTTAAAAAAATATACATATTGATAGTAGGTTGGTTATTGGTTGAGGATTTGTGTGGATTGTAACAGAAAACTTACACTTTTTGTGTGCGCTACAGTCACGACCAACTCTCAGTATTGGTGGCAGGGTGGCCAGACTGTGGCTAAAGATAGCAGCATACTTTATTGGCAGATATTTTTCTTTCTAGAAAAGACCCTTTACATTAGCTGTGAGCCGCACTTTGATCAAACTTTTCTTACAATCTGCAGTGCAGAATTGTTCCCTTGGTCACGCAATGAACACCTAAAAATTAGAGACCGCTTATTGTAGAACTGGCACCGCTCCGGTGCTTGACACACCCAGGCAGTTTTTGTGTGCAGCAACGTCATTCTGAGTATAACACAGCCTTACTTTACAGTGTTTCTATTTGTATTGATTTAAATAAATAGCTTCCTGCACCACACTCATGAACGAGAAGCCGTGAGCAGAAAACCGAGATATAAGCAGAGAGAACTACACGGCATTAATTATAATTATTCATTCGCCACCGACATCATTAGGGAATAGGGAATTGGGTTTTGTTTTTGGTGTTGCAGCGTAACACTAATTCATTCAGCAACGCTCTCGCCGGCACATGACCTACCTGAAGTGCTTGGCCAGTGAGGCACCCTGTGACCTGCCGGATTTTAAACTGCAATGCCTCAGTCTGCGGTTAATGATAGACCACTTTGTTTAGAGCATGAAACACACACACACACGCACACACACACACACACACACACACACACACACACACACACACACACACACACACACACACACACACACACACACACACACACACACACACACACACACACACACACACACTTTACTTATAATCTGAACTGGAAACTTCGCATCTCATCTCTAGCTAAAACAGCTTCTATGAAGTTAGGTGTTCTGTGACGTCTCCGCCATTTTTTCTCACCCCAACCCCCCAGCTACTAACTCTGTACAAGGGCCTTATCCGTCCATGTATGTATCATTCACATGTCTGGGGATGTTCCACTCATACCGCTCTTCTAGACAGGGTGGAATCAAAAGCTTTTCGTCTCATCAACTCCTCTCCTCTAACTGACTGTCTTCTGCCTCTCTTGCACCGCTGCAATGTTGCATCTCTATCTGTCTTCTACCGCTATTTTCATGCTAACTGCTCTCCTGATCTTGCTATCTACATGCCTCCCCTCCTCCCGCAGCCTCGCTGCACAAGGCTTTCTTCTTTCTCTCATCCCTATTCTGTCCACCTCTCTAATGCAAGAGTTAACCAGTATTCTCAATCATTCATCCCTTTCTCTGGTAAACTCTGGAACTCCCTGCCTGCTTCTGTATTTCCACTTTCCTATGACTTGAATTCTTTCAAGGGGGAGGTTTCAAGACATTTATCTTTCAATTTTTGACTACCACTTTGGATCCTTTTATGGGACTGGCATCTCAGTGGGCTTTTTTTTTTTTTTTTTGCCCTTGGCCAGTGTCCCTCCTACATAAACACACACACACACACACTCTCTCTCTCTCTCTCTCTCTCTCTCTCTCTCTCTCTCTCTCTCTCTCTCTCTCTCTCTCTCTCTCTCTCTCTCTCTCTCTCTCTCTCTCTCTCTCTCTCTGTCTTTCGGTATCCAGGGCGACGATGGTATCCAAGGCGACGTGTTGCGATGGGTTGAAAACTGACTAAACAAACTAAACTGACTAAACCGTAAACAAAGAGTGGTAATAAATGGAAAAGCATCCAAGTGGACTAACGCAACCAGCGGGGTATCACAGGGATCAGTCTTAGGACCTGTTCTCTTGCTTGTTTATATTAATGACATAGATGAGGGTGTTACCAGTATAATATCGAAGTTTGCTGATGACACCAAAATAGCGAATTTCGTAGTCTCTAACGAACAAGTAATATAAATGCAGAAAAATCTAGATAAATTGACAGAGTGGGGACAAACCTGGCAGATTAGTTTTGATGCAGATAAGTGCGAAGTGCTTCACATAGGGTATAGAAACGAGAAAGCAAAGTATATTTCAAATGGTACCCAACTTAATAGTGTTGACAACGAAATTGATTTAGGAGTGACAATATCAAGTAGCTTAAAACCTAGCCAACAATGTTCAGAAGTCGTAAAGAAAGCGAATAAAGTAATTGGCTTAATCGGCAGATCTTATGAATATAAATCTAAGGATACAATCCTCACTTTGTATAACTCTTTAGTCCGTCCCCTTTTGGAATATTGCGTTCAAGCATGGTGCCCCTACTACCAGAAAGACATTGGTAAATTAGGAAGAGTTCAGAGTAGAGTAACAAAAATGATACCAAGCCTAAGAAAGAAATCATACGAAGAGCGACTTAAAGAATTCAATCTATTTTCATTAACACAAAGAAGACTAAGAGGCGACTTAATACAAGTGTTTAAAATCATCAAAGGCACTGATAACATGGACTGCAGTAAATATTTCACGATAGACTTGAAATTACACGCGAGGAAACGGTTACAAAATTGTTGAGAAATCTTTCAACTCTCACGAATCAAAAAAATATTTTTTTTTCCATCGAGTAGTAAATCTATGGAATGGGCTTCCTCGAGACGTGATAGACTGCAACACCGTTGAGACTTTTCAACGCCGTCTTGATAAATATTTTGCCTGCAATCCGCGGCTAACAGCGTTTATTTGTTAGTGATTAACTTACTTGCCCTCAGGAAATGGGGGCACCTTATTTCATCTATTTTCTTTCCTATAAAATTTCCTTCGTTTTTTTCTTCTTCTCTAACCCCGTAAGGTATTTCTTTCCGACCTGTTTTCCTGTACAGCTTATGCAGGAGGGTGGAGGGTGGGAGAGAGCCTTCTGCTTTCCTGTCCTTTTTTTCTACCATCACCTTAGTATTCCTAGGTCAAGTCACCTCGTGAGGACCGCAAGGTGTGTTCTGGCCTGTTTTTCTGTGTAACTCTATATAACTCTCTCTCTCTCTCTCTCTCTCTCTCTCTCTCTTACTTATTTGTCTTCGTAGCCTTTTTATTGTGGTCGTTAAGTTACCTGTGTGAGGGCTGCGAGCACTTGCTTAATTACTTCATCTTACCTCAGGCAGTCCTCCTCCTCCTCCTCCTCCTCCTCCTCCTCCTCCTCCTCCTCCTCCTCCTCCTCCAGCACCTTCATCATCACAACATCCACCTTCACCTCCATTAGCATCACAATATTCTCCACCTCTCATCATCCTTTATATTTTCTTCTTGCTCTTTCTTTCTCGTGTTTCTTACTCAAAATAAATAAGTAAGATTAGAAAGACGAGACGTTCTGAGCAAGGTGAAGATTACATATCCTTTCGTATCGTTCAGGCCGGAAGCTGCTTTGTGGAAGTCAGTAACCTTTTGTAGGCATCTCATTTTTTTATGCTCTTATATTCAAAGCCACTCCTTTTAACGCGCCCTAACAGATGAGATGAGTTGGCTTTACCTTTCGTCTACCACGACACTGTCATTGCCTGGAGCATACTTACTTTTCAGAGTAGTGAATCCTAGACATTTTCTAAGCGCATACTCATTTAGAAGCCAGAACAAAGTGGGGTTGTCGCTTGTGTGTGTGTGTGTGTGTGAGAAAGAGAGAGAGAGAGAGAGAGAGAGAGAGAGAGAGAGAGAGAGAGAGAGAGAGAGAGAGAGAGAGAGAGAGAGAGTTTTACTTAATGGGGAAGAAAAAAAGACTGACAAAACCAACACTAAAAAAAAAGGAGATACAGAAACAAAACATAAGCATAGGAAAAAAGAAAAAAAGGAAAAAAATAGAAGAACTTGAACCAAAACAAATCCCAGTTCACGTGCCTCACAAAGCGCGCTGAGGAAACATAATTGACACACGCTCCAGAAATTACGCCACCGACCCCATGCAGACTTGACTTGAGGCTCGGGCACCGCTGCTCGTTTTCTGTGGACAGCGGGAGAAGGCAACGTTTCAATATTTTTCCGCTGGGGGAGGAGAGCAGAAAGCTTGGGAGTAGAGGGAGCAATGCAGAGTGGGGTGGAAGTGGATGGAGGAATGAAAACAATGAGAAAAGGAATGTGGAATTAGTAGTGCTTGTAGTAGTAGTAGTAGTAGTAATCATAATAGTAGTACGAGGAGGTGGAGGTGATGGTAGAAGTGTGGATAAAATATGGAAGGTAAGGTACAGGAGGAAGACAAGGGATTGGTTGAGGTCATAGCGTTGTTGATAGTGGTTTAGTGGTGGTGGTGGTGGTGGCGGCGGTGGTGGTCCTCCTCGTACGTTGCGGGTGAATTAAGCGAGAGGTTAATTGAATGCTGTTATAATCCGTTAACGACCTGGATATTGGAATGTAACTTGCTGTCGAGTGTGTGTGTGTGTGTGTGTGTGTGTGTGTGTGTGTGTGTGTGTGTGTGTGTGTGTGTGTGTGTGTGTGTGTGAGTGTCCCATCTTGCTTGTTCGTTTGTTTTCTTTTTTCTTCTCTTGTCTCTCTTTCTTCATCTCTTTTCAATTTACATTTGTTCTCCCTTTCCTTCCCGTCCCTTCTTCCTATTTCCTCTTCTTTCCACTTCTCTCTCCTCTTCTCTTTTGTCATCTCCTCTCTTCCCTCTCCTCTTCATCCTCCCCTTATTCCTTTTCTCTTTGGTTCGCAAGGGTGAGGGTTACTCTCTCTCTCTCTCTCTCTCTCTCTCTCTCTCTCTCTCTCTCTCTCTCTCTCTCTCTCTCTCTCTCTCTGGTAAAAATTTTTTTCGTAATTTGGGTTTTTAGCACCCAACATTTTTATTTACATATTTTCTTTTATCATTCATCAATTTCTTTCTTTTCTCAAATCCTTTATTCATTACTTCGCTCACTACTTTTCCTTTATTACTTTTTTACCCTTGACAATATCTCGGGTTAACGTAGAAAATGGAATAAAAGAGAAACAGGAAAAGGGCCCAGTGTAGTAACCAGAAGTTTGCTCTCAAGGGACACACACACACACACACACACACACACACACACACACACACACACACACACACACACAAGAGCTGGAGGGAGATTCACGAAGTTTGGTCACCGAGGTATTTCGTGGATGTGGCGAAGGGGAGGCTGTGCTGGATGATGAATGGAGAGGGTGAGGATGTTGTGGTGGTGGTGGTGGTGGTGGTGGTGGTATTCATCGCTGTCTAAGTTGTAGTAGTTGTAGTTGGAGTAATAGTTTTTGTTGTTTCGTACTGGCGTTAGATTAATAGTGGTGGTCTCTCTCTCTCTCTCTCTCTCTCTCTCTCTCTCTCTCTCTCTCTCTCTCTCTCTCTCTCTCTCTCTCTCTCTCTCTCTCTCTCTCTCTCTCTCTCTCCGTAATTTTCTTAATTTTGCTTAAAGGATTTTGGAGTATAAATTATTAGTGTTATTTTATCATCATCATCATCATCATCATCATCATCATCATCACATTCCTTTTCTTCTTCTTTTTAATCTTCTTCTTCTTCTTCTTCTTCTTCTTCTTCTTCTTATTATTATTATTATTATTATTATTATTATTTATTTGTTTTTATTATTTTCTAGTAGTCATATTAGTAGCAGAATTAATAGTAATAGCAGCAGTAGTGGTGGTGCTAGTGGTAGTGGTGGTATGTTATGGGAAAATATACTTTGTTTGCTGTAGTAATATATATTTGTTTTCTCTTTTTTATAACCGTAATGGATTTCGGATCAGTGGCATTAGTGACTTTTGTTCTTGTTTCAGTTATGGCAATAGTCGCTTTTTATGTTTTTTTTTTTTTTGTTACTTTTTGACATAATGGATATTGGAGCTTTGGAAAAAAAAAGTGATTTAATGGAATGATGTTAATATAGAGTGGATTTGAATTGCTGATGTTTGTGCTGCGATGAATACAGATACAAAATGAAAAGGAGCATCTGTATTGGTGATGATGGTTATCGTGATTGTCGTAGTTGTGGTGGTGGTGGTGATGGTTGTACGTAATGGTGTGGGGGCCGTTGCAGTTACAGTGGAGATTTTAATGGTGACGGTGGTGATGGTGGTGAAATACTTGCACTACATAATATTTGTTGAATTTCATATCCAGTCATAGTGAGTAACAACAAATTTATTGATGACCCAGTGCTGATGTAGTAAGTAATGAACATTAATGTGTGTGTGTGTGTGTGTGTGTGTGTGTGTGTGTGTGTGTGTGTGTGTGTGTGTGTGTGTGTGTGTGTGTGTGTGTGTGTGTGTCGACGACCGCTTCAGCAAATTCACGTTGACAAACATATTCTCTGACCGTCCACGTACATAAAAGATGAAGTCTGTTGTAACTGGTTGGCAGCTTTTGGTCTTGGCTTTAATAATTCAATGGAAACGCTGCACCACTCACTCGCTTTCCTCCATCGCCCTCCCACGCAGTCACCTCTACCTTTCATCGCTACGGAAATGTTACCTCTCGCTACGAAGAGAAAACAGCAAGTGTCTGTTACTGTATGTATACTAAATCCTTCATGAAAGGTTGTACTTCCTCTATATATCGATTGAAAACATTGTAACCTGAAAGAGAGTCACAAGAATGCCAGGAAGTATAGTGATAATACTTGTGATCTTGTACAAGTACATTTTAGCGTCGTGTTAGTTCTATCATGACATTGAGTCCTTCATTTTATGCATAGTACAGATTCAAGACAACAATTCTCTTAAATTCTTCATCATGCGATGCTTAACCCAACCAAACCTAATCCAACCCAGCCCATCCTAACCTAACACTTTAGAATTTCATTATGCGATACCTAACACCCTTTAATTTTTCATTGTACGATGCCCTTCCCACTGCTGATGCAACTGATGGTAATGTTGAATAAGATGTAATGTACAATTTACCAATCAGTGGAGTGGCGGATGAAGTGTTGATGGTAATGGCGATGTGAATATTAGTAATACAAGACAATTACAGTTATAATAAGAATAACATAAATACCGAGCAGGAAGTGGAGGGTATTGAATTAATCATTTGTGGTAGACAGTGTGTGTGTGTGTGTGTGTGTGTCTGTGTGTGTGTGTGTGTGCGTGTGTTTGTGTGTGTCTGACGGACGGGTGATGTAAATAAGAGCGCTGATGACTATCTTATCCGTGAGTGATGTGGATGAATTGAGCAGATAAACGCGCCGAGAGTTATCGCCCAAGTAATGATAGGAAAAAAGGTCCATAATTAAGTAGGTTTTAGGACCCAAATTATCAGCGTCCGTAATGTTCTCGTGCTCAGTAATGAAGGCCATTGATCCACAGCAAGAAAAAAATGGAGAGAAATGTAAAGTTATTGCTTATATTTTTACTCCAATGCTTCATGTCTTTATTTATTTTTTAGCTGTTTTTTTTATTTACTTATTTATTGGCTAAGTCGTATAGTTTTTTTTTTTTTTTTATTCACTCAGTAGTTTTCATCATTCATTCAGTTCAGTCTTTATGTAAAAGAACATCTGTTTACCATTTAACATATGTATTTGTTTGCGTATTGATCATTCAATCGTTTATTTATTTATTTACTTACTTATATATTTATTAATTTATTTGCCTAGTACGTTCATTAATTTATTTCCCGTGAAGTATTTGGCTCCTGATATCGTGTGCAGTTTTGCGGAAAATGGACGATGAAGGAGGGGAAAAAAATTCATGCATAACTCGCCTATATTGCATTCATTTATATATTGCATTCATACATCGGCGCCTTTTTAATTTCGTGTTCGATGTAGACTTAATGAAAAAGTAAAGTACAATATTCCGCTCACTGTGGCATGATGTACTCCCGCTTCCTCCTGGGTACTGCGTGCGCGCGCGCACGCACACACACACACACACACACACACACACACACACACACACACACACACACACACACACACACACACACACACACACACACAGACACACACACACACACACACACACACACACACAGAAATATCTTTATGTTACTCTAATTCATAGTTCGAATTAATTCCCCTTTGTTTCCCTGTGTTCTCTCTCTCTCTCTCTCTCTCTCTCTCTCTCTCTCTCTCTCTCTCTCTCTCTCTCTCTCTCTCTCTCTCTCTCTCTCTCTCTCTCTCTCTCTCTCTCTCTCTCTCCCCTCCCTCCTTCTCCCTCCCTCCCTCCCAAGTAATCGCCACCAGGGCTCCGGGTTCATTAATATCACGGTGGCCAAATATTTTACGCTCGAGTTGTTGGTCTTTGTATTGAAGGGAGAGGTAATATAATGAGGAGGAGGAGGAGAAGGAGGAGGAGGAGGAGGAGGAGGAGGAATAGCAGTAAGAAAAGGAGGAGGCGGAGAAAGTAAGGGGAGAGAGTTCCTGTTAAGGACATGAGGTTGGATGAATATTAGGAAGGAATAAGTTAGGAAATGTTCAACTCGTGTGTCAAGAGAACCTGATGCTAGCTAAATGGTTCGTGAGTTTTTTTTTCTGCTAATTTTATTTTCGAAAAGGGGTTGAGTGGGGGACGACGAGGGAACAGCCGCTGCAAGGGAAGGATGGAAGGAGAGAGAGAGAGAGAGAGAGAGAGAGAGAGAGAGAGAGAGAGAGAGAGAGAGAGAGAGAGAGAGAGAGAGAGAGAGAGAGAGAGAGAGAGAGAGAGAGAGGAGTGTAGGAATGAGAAATGGTTTTTGGAAAGGGTGAGGGGAAGGAAGGAGGGAGCAGCGGTATTGGAGTGGGATAGTAATAATTAAGGTTAAAAGAGAGAAGGAGAGGATGATGGAGGTTAGGAGGGGGAGAAACTGATATACAAGAGAGAGAGAGAGAGAGAGAGAGAGAGAGAGAGAGAGAGAGAGAGAGAGAGAGAGAGAGAGAGAGAGAGAGAGAGAGAGAGAGAGAGAGCAAATAAGAGGTTAAAAAGAGGTAGGGCAGGTAAGGTGGGGCAAAGGACCTGTGATTACGGCTGGTGTGGTTTAATTAGGTCAGCCACAGGTAATGGGCCGCACATCACCTTCGCTGAGAGGGCAATGGGGCCGCGTGAGCTAATTGGGAAATGGTTTACAGGGTCATTATGTTTACCTGAGGAATTGTGACCTTGTGAATCAGTTTTGAATTCCAATGTGCAAGGTGTTTATGTGTGTGTGTGTGTGTGTGTGTGTGTGTGTGTGTGTGTGTGTGTGTGTGTGTGTGTGTGTGTGTGTGTGTGTGTTGAATGTTCCACAGAGGTGAGCGAAGGGCAAGTGTTTTACATATTTGTTTGTGTGCTGTACATTGTTTTCATTCATGTTGACATTTACTTCTCGGGGTAATAATTTCGCTTTCATTTAGGTTTTTATTTTTTAGTTAAACTTCCAGTTCTTATCATGTTTTTTAAATCACTCACTGTTCATTAACAATCTTTTACCGTTTTTTTTTTTTTCCCATTTTGATATCGTATAATATTTTGTTTTTTCGTGTGACTGTTAACTGATGATTTTGATAAACAATAGCATTTTTTTTGTTATTTTAATCTTTAAAACAAAAGCAGATATCGCCACCATCACCACTGCTACAACAACTACTTCTACGACTACTACTACTACTACTACTACTACTACTACTACTACTACTACTACTACTACTACTACTACTACTACTACTACTACTACTACTACCACCACTATCACCTGACTAGCGTGTCCAGACTTCTCAATACAATTTTTTCCACCCACGTGTCACCTTTACCATTTCCAGCCCCAGTCCAAACACCATCTCCGTGCGTGTCCGTCCTCAGTTAGATCTCCCCTTTCTTCTCCTCCCCCTGCCTATCTCCTCTCCCCTTCCTTCTTTTCTTCTTTCCTCTCTTCTCCCTCTCCATTTTATTTTTTTATGTCCAGGATTTTTCTTCCCTCTTCCCTTTATTTCTCCCTGTTTCTCCGTTTTTTTCTTATTACATCTGCACTCTCTCTCTCTCTCTCTCTCTCTCTCTCTCTCTCTCTCTCTCTCTCTCTCTCTCTCTCTCTCTCTCTCTCTCTCTCTCTCTCTCTCTCTCTCTCTCTCAGAACGACTGTCTGCTCAAATTTACCTCCCTGTCACACCCACCTGTCCTGTCTCATTTCCCTTTCCTCCCCTCCTGCACTCTTACCTCCGCCTCTCCTCTTGTCCTATATCCCTCTCTCTCTCTCTCTCTCTCTCTCTCTCTCTCTCTCTCTCTCTCTCTCTCTCTCTCCTCTCTCTCTCTCTCTCTCTCTCTCTCTCTCTCTCTCTCTCTCGCTGTTTCTCTCCCTCTCCCTCCTCATCACCTCCCTCCCTCCCTGTCGCCCTCACAAAGGTATGTTTACTCGTATATTTTGTTTACTTTTCACGTACTCGACGGGGTGTCTAGAGATTGATGTCGGTGATGATTCTCTCTCTCTCTCTCTCTCTCTCTCTCTCTCTCTCTCTCTCTCTCTCTCTCTCTCTCTCTCTCTCTCTCTCTCTCTCTCTCTCTCTCTCATATATCTGAGCTGCGGAGTATATGTTTTCTCCGAGTTGGTACTTGGTGTGCGGTTGTTAGTGTGTGTGTGTGTGTGTGTGTGTGTGTGTGTGTGTATGTGTGTGTGTGTGTGTGTGTGTGTTTGTGTGTGTGTGTGTTTGGTATTGGTTTGCTGTTGGGAAGTTCTCGGTGTAGTATTTTCATTGTTATCGTGTTTGTTTTCTGAGTTGCTCTATGTAGTGTTAGTGCCAGATGTTATTGCTGTGGTTGTGGTGGTGGTAGAATAAGTAATAGTAATTATAAGTGTCGTGACCGAGATGTTGCATGGATTTAGTATTTAGTGATTACTGGAAACTCACAAGCCTTTTAAAATTTTATTTAATAAATACTATTTACATTTCTTATTAATCACCATAAAAATTCTTAATCGCATACATCTTTGGTTCGTGCAAAGTTATTTGGTGTAACTTTATATCTTTTCAACATTCATGTTCAGTAATCAACGCAATCCTTGTGCAAGAACACAAGCAATATCAAATTCATAAGCACAGCTAGTCAGTTGGTATAACTGATGTTCAGTTAGAAAAAAATCATGACAGCATCACATAAATTACCATAAATATTTCATACATAAGTTAATTATTGTATAGATGCAAATCTGCCATATCAAATATAAAACAACATGTAAATATCTTTTCTTTATAAGGGACTTGATTAATAGACTGCATTACACTTTCAGGTTCTACTTACTTTTATTCCATCTGTCCCTACTCAGGTAACCACGCGATACGGGATGATGCAAGGCGACACGCAAGATTCTCACAAAATGTTTAAAATTTTCTCTCTTATGTAACTTGTCATATAAAATCTGAAAGCACTGTAATATTCAGGAGTATCTTACGTCCGAGATGACATGTTTTATTTTTAAACATAACCTCACAATGGTTAGATATAACGATTATAAGTACAGTAGTGCATAAACCATAAAATGTGTTTCTTGAACTTATATTCGCCATCATTACTTTGCTTATTTACTCTGTTGAGGTTCGGAACTGTGATATAGTTCAACAAACTCTGTTTCATTCTTGGATGTAAACAAAATTCGCCTATCCTTTTGTAATTGTTGAGCTAAGTGAAGAAACATAAGTATATTTCAAGGGAGGTTGAGTTTCCTTTAAACTCAGCGGGCCAGTGATAAGGAGAGCTGTCAACCAAACACAGAGGCCACACTGAGATTATTTCTCTGAATGGACTGTAGTAATTGTTGTTGGTGTTGTGGTGGTGGTGGTGTTATTGTAGTAGTAGTAGTAGTAGTAGTAGTAGTAGTAGTAGTTGTTGTTGTTGTTGTTGTTGTTGTTGTTGTTATTTTAGCAGCAGCAGCAGCAGCAGCAGCAGCAGCATTATAACCATTTTTCCTATCATATATTAAGAATCACACGAAGCATTTCCTAGTATCAGAGATAGACGCCCTACAAAAACAAGTCATTCTGCGTCGCACCCCTCCCCTCCCCCTCACTACACCCTGACTGACCCGCACAGCCTGCACCCATCACTCCCACGCCAGCCATCCGTTGCCTCACTTCGCTGCCGTCCTGTCGTGGATTAATCACACCTGTAATGGAGGCCATACCTGGTTCTTTGTCTGATGATACACCTGGACGACTCATCTGGCGGCCCTTTACTGGAGCGGTGATGTGTCGTTTGGCGCTGTTTTCCTCCCATTGGCGCCACACAGCAGTGCCTCTGATGGTAATTGTCACCCCGTGTACAAGCTGCGCCGGGATGCTCCTCTCTCTCACTCGGAAAATCACATCACTTCCCCTCTTTTTTCCCCCTCGCGTCCCCTCGAGTCCAGCGGGATGAGATTAGGACGGGTCACCTTCCTCAACACCTCACTAGTGATTGCTTTAACTAAGGCGGGAAGGGGACGCGGCTTTGTTGAGGATTTTCTCACTTGGTTCAGCGTTTAATTGATATTTAAAGTAACTCTAGACGCGCCGCGAGGACACTGCAACTCCCCTCGCTTGGTTTGCCTTTGTGTCTGGTAATGCTGCTTCAAGTGTCATTTGATGCTGAACAAAAGGGAAGGGAAGGCTGTTTTTAACCTGCATCTTATTGTTCAGCCAGTCTTTAAAGTATGGGAATGTCTTTAGTCACCTAATGCATGGTGACACTTTTTCTGGCTGCTTTAATAAAGGAATTTTCGTCAGGCATTCCATTTCCGCAATATGCATTATTTTTGGTGAAACATTGTTACATAGAAAATTATAAAACATTGTTAGATGACATACAACAGTGAAGAAACACATCTTGTGGTTCATCGTACCACTCCATGGATGTTACAGGAGTCAGTGCCGCCTGCCGCCCTCAGCCTCACGCCTGGCATTCCTGGCGCGGCGCCTCCACACTGCCGGGCCAAGGTGCGCTGACTTATCAAGGTCTGTTACCTGTGTTCCTCCTCCTCCTCCTCCTCCTCCTCCTCCTCCTCCTCCTCCTCCTCATTTTCTATCTCCTCCTCCTCTATCAAATTTCGTTGGCAGTTTAATTAAGAAAAGTGCATTGACATTTTCTTCGAATTCCTGAATGTTGTGTGTGTGTGTGTGTGTGTGTGTGTTTGTGTATATATATATATATATACGTATATATATATATATATATATATATATATATATATATATATATATATATATATATATATATATATATATATATATATATATATATATATATATATATATATATACGAGGTGTGTCATTAAAGTTCCAGGACTGGTGCCACACAAGTTTTATTTCACATCCAGGCTACAAACTATAGGTTATCTCCTTCGAAGTAATCCCCCTGGCACCGCATGCACTTGTCCATCCTTCTCTGCCAGGCTTGCATGCACTGCTGGAAGGATTCTTGCGGGATGCTCCTCAGCTCCGTCGTCACGGCCTTTTTGATGTCGTCCGCATCATCAAAACGGGTCCCCTTCATGACCTCCTTGAGCTTGGGGAAGAGGAAGAAGTCGCACGGAGCGAGGTCAGGTGAGTAGGGCGGTTGCTCCAGCACGGCGATGTTCTTCTTGGCCAAGAACTCTCTGATGCTCAGGGCATTGTGAGCAGGCGCATTGTCGTGGTGAAGCAGCCACGAGTTGCCCTGCCACAACTCCCGCCTCTTCTCGCGCACTGCACGAAGCAGACGCCGCAGTACTTCTTTGTACACATGTTGGTTGACTGTCTGGCCCTGTGGCAAGAACTCGCAGTGGACGATGCCCCTCACATCGAAGAAAGCGATCAACATGACCTTGAAGCTGGACCTGGACTGCCTTGCTTTCTTCGGCCGTGGCGACGCCGGACTCTTCCATTGAAGGCTCTGGCGTTTGGTCTCCGGGTCGTACTCAAATACCCAGGACTCATCGCCGGTGATGACTCTCCTGAGCAAGTCTGGTTCAGTTTCCAGACGCTCGAGGATGTCCTGACACACCTGCATGCGTCGTCCCTTCTGGTCATCGTTCAGGAGTCTCGGCACCATCTTCGCACAGACTTTCCGCATGCCCAGATCTTCAGTGATAATCTTCCACACGCTGTTGTGGTTCATGCCAAGCTCATCTGCGATCTTTCGAACAGTCAACCGACGATCGTCACGCACCATCTGCTTGACACGCTCAACATTGGCCTCATTCCTGCTCGTTGAGGGTCTTCCACTCCTGGGGTCATCTTCCACGTCCTCCCGGCCCTCTTTGAACCTCTTGCACCACTCAAAAACACGTGAGCGTGACATTGTCTCATCCCCGTACACTTTTTGCAGCATACCCAGTGCTTCTGACGGCGTTTTCCCCAACTGCACCAAAAACTTCAAGTTTGTTCGCTGTTCAGCGCTCATTGTTAAACGACCTGCAACAGAGGACATGATTTTAAAAGCACGTAAGAAAAAGATTAGTGACTGTAGAGGGTTGGGAGCGCAGTTGTATACTCCAGAAGGATTACTTTGAAGGGGAAATATGGTGGTTTGTGGCTTGGGTTTGAAATTCATCTTTTAGGACACCAGTCCTGGAACTTTAATGACACACCTCGTATATATATATATATATATATATATATATATATATATATATATATATATATATATATATATATATATATATATGATTTTTTTCATTCTAATTTGTAATTTTGTAATTTGCCTTGCTCTCTTATCTGTCGTTTATATGAAGGCAGATATGTATGCATGCTTTTCCCAGTTTTCGTCCGTCACTAATTACGCGTCGCACAACACATGCACGGTCACGAAAATGTCTGCCCGCTTTCGTGACAGACTCGCAGCCTGTCGCTTTGCATCGCACGGAGCCCTCCTCCCTCCTTCGGTCATGCATGCTCATTTTGCCCAACACGGCGCACATATCTTGGCCCCTCTCCATACACACACACACACACACACACACACACACACACACACACACACACACACACACACTGAAAACACCGATGAAAAAAGTAAAACACCGCACTGCATTTTCTTTTCTCTCCCTGCTCCGAAGAGTAAACACACGCCGAGGCTTGCTAAGAATCGGCGGACACGCGTTATCAGGCGAGGCCGCGGCGGACCACCACGCGGTTCTCCACTCATGAAGGAGAGAAGAAAAAATTACGCTTGCCTCTATTTACCGGCTTCCACTGAAATGATCTTATCGGGTGCCTGTGTGGGGTGGAAGGCTGGACGGGTGTGTTGGTAAGGGGAGGGAGAAGGAAGAGGAGTAGGACGAGGAGGAAAGAATGAAGAAAGAAAGGAAGGAAGTAAAGGTGGTTGAGTGGTTGAGTTGTGAGGAAAGGAATGGGTGAGAGAGGTCTTTGTGACGGCTGTGGTAAGGAGGAAAGGGTGTGGCAGCGAGGTGAATGGTGAGTGGGTGCGTGTGCGTGCGTGAGTGTTAGTGGGAACTTGGGAAGTCGCTGGAGGTGGTGGTGGTGGTGGTAGGGGGACATTGTGCGGTGGTGTGTGGTGCGGCGGCCCGGGTGTTGTGTGTCAGGGAGTGAGATTCAGAGGTGTGGTGCGAGGGATCAGTTGAGTATACGCTGAGGATAAGAGCATAAGAATAGTGAGAACTTTCTATAGCGGGGTAAAGAATCTGGTGAAGGTAAAGAAGCCATGAGGATTGATAGGAAGTAGAGAGTGTTTGGAGTTGGATGGGAAAGTGTATTGATGTTGTATTGATAGAGAGTGAAGAAAAGATGCTCGCGTTGAAAGGTTCTATTGTTGAGGTGAGAAAGAATGATGTGCTGGAGAGGAAAAAAAAAATGAAATGGGGAAGATTAGAGTATAGGCACAGAAGAGGCAAGGAAAATGTGGTGTGAAAGGATTGTTTGTTGTATAGATAAAGGGGAAAAAAAATATTAGTGAAAGAGGAAAGGTAAGATTAGGGTAAGACAGGAGGTAGGAGAGGGAATAGTGGAGGAGAGAGCGAAAGAGGGAGGCAGTAGGTGTGTGTTCGACTCTTGACCAGCAGGGGCACAGGAAACGCAGGTAACAGTGCAGGTGTTTATTCACAGAAGGTGTGAACAGAAGGCTGGAGGTAGGTGATCTCCCGGCGCCAGGCCGCGCACTTCAACTTAACACTTATGACTGAAGCCTAGCTCGTTCACTCATACACGTATTCATGCCTCACACAAGTCTCGCTCATTCACTCGTTCACACAACTAGCTAACAACCACACACCTCCCCCGAGACATAAGGAAGATTCCTTATCTTTGTTATGGCTACCGTAACACATGAAACAAAGTTACAATGATTGAAGTACAGAAAACACGGTACATATACACAAAACAAACACAGCGTACAATGAACATGTACGACTAATCGTAGGTGCTACGGTGCCACCGCACCTGCAGTCGTCTCGGCTCCCTACGCTGTCGGCTGCTTCGACGCTCTGGTTGCTCTCGGCCACGGTGTACCCCGTTACCCTGATGCTCCGGGCTGCCGGGATGGTGGTGTTCCTCGTGACCCTGATGCTGAAGCGCTGCACCGCCATGAGCGGTGTGCTGCTCGACAGGAAGGGGAGCAAGAGGTCTGTGTGGGCGTAGGTGTCTTCTATTACGCCACATCACGCGACCGCTGCCCATCTTGATGAGGTAGTCTCTCCTTCGCCCAACAGCCACGATGACACCCAGGCGATCCCAGAGGCCTGTCGTGTGATCTTGAACGTCGACGTGGCCACCGAGGTGCAGGAGAGGAAGAGTACGGGCGGACGCGTCGTGGCGAAGTTTCGCTTTCTTCCTCAGTCGCTCTGCCTTGGCGTCGCACTCATCAGCAGCGCGCTGCCACTGCTGAGCGTATGAGCGATGATGAGCCGGGACACAGGACCTCATAGGATGACCGAAGAGGACTTGTGCTGGTGATCGCCCTTCCGCCCTCGGAGTGTTGCGCAGTTCCAGCAACCCGCGAGCGAACGCATCCTCGTCCAGGTGTCCCTGCTGTGTGGTCGTGAGGATCAGCTTCTTCACGGACTTGACCGCTGCCTCGGCGTGACCATTGGAGCGTGGATAATGAGGTGAAGATACACGATGCTCCACCCCCCATCGAGCCAGGAAGCGCCGTACCGATGAAGAAGTGAACTGCGGTCCACCGTCAGTCCTCAGGAGAACAGGCACGCCCGTGTCGGCGAACACACCCCGAAGGACACGAACGAGCTGATCAGCCGATGCTGGACGTGAGCATGCAGACACGTGAGGCCACCCAGACAAGCGATCTACATACACGAGGTATGTACGGCCTGCTGCGTGGAAGTAGTCTGCAGAAACTGACTCAAACACCCTGCTGGGTGTGTCCGTGTCCTGCCAGAGAGGTTCGTTGGCTTGGCTTGGTAGGAGTGGACGGCATAGTGAGCATCCAGAAACGACGTTCTCAACGTCTCTGTCCATACCAGGCCAGTACACCGTTTGTCGGGCCCGTCGCTTGGTGCGCTCCATCCCCTGATGACTGTCATGGAGTCGCTCTAGTGTTTCTCGGCGGAGGCTGTGAGGAATAAGAAGCCTCGGCCCGTAAACCACCAGGTCGTCGTCTACGGCCAGCAGACTGCGCACCGGCCAGTACGTACGCAAGCGGTGATCGAGGTCGTGGCAATGATCAGGGAAGCCCTCGATGATGACGTTCTTGAGCAAGCAGTACTCCCCGTCTCTTGCTGCTGCGGCACGTACCATTTCCACAGTCTGATCCTGGAGTGGTGCTAAGCGGACGCCGTCCTCATTGGTGGCAGATAACGCTGAGATGACCGCTGAGTGGAGAGGGTCGAGGTCACCAGAAGTAGCAGCATCCTCTTCCTCCACTGGGTCCTGTACTGGAGCACGTGAGAGGGCGTCGGGCACACAGTGTGTCGATCCCTTTTGCCAGCTTGCTGTGAAAGAATACTGAGCAAGCTTCTCCCTCATGCGCTGCAGCCGCAGGTTCTCTATTTCTCCCAACAACTTGCTATTGAGGAGAGGTATCAGCGGGCGGTGGTCGAGCACTAGATCGAAGTGAGGGAGTCCTTTCAGGTAGGTGCCACATTTCCTGACTGCCCAGACGATTGCAGCCATTTCCAACTCTATTACTGCATAGCGGCTCTCTGTGTCTGTAACAAATCTTGACCCGCATTGCACCATCTTCCACTGGTCACTGTGCTTCTGCAGGAGAACGAATCCAAATCCGTGCATCCTTGAGGCGTCAGTCTGTAGCATCGTTGGTAATGATGGGTCGAAGTATGCCAAGACAGGTGGGCTGACGAGACACTGTTTCACCTTCTCAAACGCCTCTTCATGGTTAGGAGACCAGCACCAACTGTTCTTCGGGCGTAAGAGATCTCTGAGGGGTTGTGCAGCTGCAGCCACAGCAGGAGAAAAGCTTCCAAGCTGGTTTGTAAGACCCATGAATGATCGTAAGTCGGTGATGTGCTGTGGTCGTGGGAAGTCAGAGATTGCCTTAACTTTCTTTGAGTCTGTCGTGTAGCCTTGTCCAGAAACAGAGTAACCACAGTAATCTACCACTCTTTCCGCGAATGTAAACTTCTGTGGGTTGAGAGTGATGCCGTGCTGGTCACACCGCCGCACAATCTGAATGACATGGGCTAAGTGCGCACTGTAGGTGGAGTCATAGGCCAGGATGTCGTCCACGATCTTGATGGTGTTAGGTATGTCGCCGAGAGCTTGGTCTCCTCGACGGTTATACTCGTCTCCAGACGAGACGAGACCCATAACCGCTCGCCGAAACTTGTACCGACCCCAAGGTGTTATGAAGCAGGTTAAATCCTGGTCTTCTTCTTTAATGGGGACTTGAAAATACCCCATCTTGGCATCAAGAGTGGTGAACCAAACTGCTCCGGTCCCGATCGAGGCGATGGCGTCATGAGGTGAGCGCACTGGATACACGGGCCTCTTCACGTAACGGTTGAGTCGTGTCAGGTCAACACACAGCCTTACACCAGATGTCTTTTTTGGGACAGGCACGATGGGGTGGCACCATGCCGTAGGGTAGTCCACACTCTCGATGATTCCCTTGTTAAGCAGCTCTTCCAACTGGCTCTTAATTTCTTCACGCCAATTGTAAGGGATTGTACGAGATGCTGTTACGGCGAAGGGTCGAGCGTCGTCTGTCAACTCGATGGCCATGGATCCACCAGCCATTGCACGTAAACCTTCCTTTGCTTCGAAGACGCTGGGAAAGGCCTTGATCACAGCAGCAGCGTGCCCCGCACGCTGCTGTGGCGTTGGGTCGTAGGAATGAGGCCAGCTGATCACTTCTGTGGGCGTAGATAGAGGTGGCTGCGAGGCGGTCGGGTACTTGATGGAGCTGTTGCCGGTGCGCTGTTCTTCCCTGCGTAGCGGTCGGATTTGAGCCGGAAAATCTTCAGGGAGGATTCCGAGAGCGATGGAATCGTACCAGCTAAGCAGCGCCCCCTTCACCTCCTTCACCACGCTCACAACAGTCTCAGCTTCCCTGTCGCCCAGTTGCAAGTGCGACGAGAAAGTTCCTACACAGGTGAGGGGGTGATTACCGGCAGCATAAAGTCCATCACCATCAGCGGGCGCCAAGCTGGAGGGCGGGATTCCAAGGAGTGTTGCCGTGTCGAGGCCAATAACGGTCGTTTCGGCCCCAGAGTCAGGAGTCCACGTAATCTTGTCTCTTCCAGCGGGATGTGTGGCGGTAATGAGCACCTGGGGCGCAGGTCGTGCCGTCACCGGCTTTGTGTATACGCCTGATAAGAGCTGGTATACACTGGCACTGGCTCCCCGCCTCGGGCCTGCACCGCGATGAGGAGAGACAGTTGAGGAACTCCTCGAAGCTCCTCGTCGTTTCCTCACTGTCTGCTGACATACACTCGCAAAATGCCCTCTTTTCCCGCAGTTACGACACACTTTATCTATTGCCTGGCATCCCCTTTTGTCACTGCGACAATCTTTGCCACAACGATAACAGCCCGTGGGGCTTGAGCCCCCGAAACTGCCCTTCCTGTAGTTCGAGACAGCGTTCACACCATGGCTCGAAGAGTGAGAGCCGCCCCTTAGTACTGCACTACACTGGTTAGCGCTCTCTGATGCTCTGCAAATATCTATGGCGTTTTCAAGGGTGAGTTTCTTGTTTTCCAGCATGCGTTTCAGAGCCACTTCGTCTCGTGTCCCAACGACAATTCTGTCACGCAGCTGATGGTTTATGCACTGGTCGCAAAAGTCACAGAAATTGGCGATTTCCTTAACAGCACATAAAAAGTCGTCAAAACCTTCTTGCGTTTCTTGCACGCGGGAGTAGAAGTCTCTTCTATCCATGATGATGTTGCGCTGGCTTCGCAGGTACTCACACATTGCATCGAGGATGGTTCTTAACTCCGCGTCTCTCGGTAAGCTTATCCCGTAGCGAAGTGTACGGGTCCACTCGTCGTCTAGGACAGCAGCGAGTGCCGCCCTCTGCTCAGCCAGGGAGAGACAGTCTATCCTGGCGAGGGTTACGTATCCTTCAAACTTATGGCGCCACGTGTCGAACTCACGTAAAGATGCTGACGCCGTTAAGTGAGGAATGATGGTGGCGGACGTCGGGAACCTCGCGCCCTGGGTAGACGTGCTGCGGGCTGTGGTTTCGCCTTCATTGCTCGCCGTGGTGCGACTGGGAGCTTGTGTCCCCACTCTCTCCAGCAGCTGGGTTAAACGCTCCTCGCGAGCCTGACTCTGCTCCGACTGTCGCGCTAGCAGAGCCTGACTCTGCTCCGACTGTCGCGCTAGCAGGGCAGCCAGCGCCTCCAACTGCTTCTCCATTCTGCGCCGTACCCACTGCAGCCTTGTCCTGATCCTACTCACTGCGCCATGTTCGACTCTTGACCAGCAGGGGCACAGGAAACGCAGGTAACAGTGCAGGTGTTTATTCACAGAAGGTGTGAACAGAAGGCTGGAGGTAGGTGATCTCCCGGCGCCAGGCCGCGCACTTCAACTTAATCACTTATGACTGAAGCCTAGCTCGTTCACTCATACACGTATTCATGCCTCACACAAGTCTCGCTCATTCACTCGTTCACACAACTAGCTAACAACCACACAGTGTGTACACAAACTCAACGCCAGCCGCCGCCTCCAGCAGCAACAGCACCAGCGATGAGGAAGACAGCTGATTGTAGAGATAATATTTGGGGAGGAAGAAGACAGAGGCGCAACAGCAGTAGGAAGAGGAGGAGGAGGAGGAGGATAAGAAAACGGCAATGACGAGGAGGAGGAGAAGGAGGAGGAGGAGGAGGTTGAGAAAGAGAAAGAAAGAACAATACTAGGCGAAAAAGAGTTCATAAGACAAGGATGAGTAAAAATAAGAACGGGGCAAGAAATACATGGAGTTTTGTGGGAGAAAGAAATATGTTAGAATGAAAATATATTATGGAGGCGAGAAGCTGAGAGGGCGTGAGGCGGAGATGAAGATGAGTTGGGTGTTGGTACAGAGAGAGAGAGAGAGAGAGAGAGAGAGAGAGAGAGAGAGAGAGAGAGAGAGAGAGAGAGAGAGAGAGACGGCAGGAACTCAAACTCCAGGACAGGTAAACAAACACACTCAGGTACAAATTAGCAGAGAAAACAAGTCACAAGAAACTATCAGGAGAAGAGACAAAGAAAAGAAGGAAATACAAAAGACGACGTGAAGAAGAGAAAAGTTATAAATTAAGGTAGACTAGAAAGCGACGAGAGAGAGAGAGAGAGAGAGAGAGAGAGAGAGAGAGAGAGAGAGAGAGAGAGAGAGAGAGAGAGAGAGAGAGAGACATTTAAAACCTTCACTGTGTCCAAGTATTTTCACCATTAGACTCTTGTCCGTTACGTTCCTTCTCTTCCTCCTCCTCCTCTTCCTCCTCCTCCTCCTCCTCCTCCTCCTCCTCCTCCTCCTCCTCCTCCTCCTCCTCCTCCTCCTCCTCCTCTTCCTTCTCCTCCTCCTCCTCCTCCTCCTCCTCCTCCTCCTCCTCCTCCTCCTCCTCCTCCTCCTCTTCCTCTTCCTCTTCCTCCTCCTCCTCCTCCTCCTCCTCCTCCTCCTCCTCCTCCTCCTCCTCCTCCTCCTCCTCCTCCTCCTCCTCCTCCTGCTGCAGATAATTTAACTTTCTCCTACAAGGCATTTGCACAGCCTTGGGTAAAATAAATATCAGGATGAGAGAGAGAGAGAGAGAGAGAGAGAGAGAGAGAGAGAGAGAGAGAGAGAGAGAGAGAGAGAGAGAGACTCGCCCTTGTATATCCTGACAATGCATTAAATCTGTATTTTATAATGTGAAACTCTCTCTCTCTCTCTCTCTCTCTCTCTCTCTCTCTCTCTCTCTCTCTCTCTCTCTCTCTCTCTCTGCCACTTACCGGTAACATTCTTGTCGCGGGGACGGCATCTTGTTTTCTGTTGAGAGAATTCGTTTTCTTTTTATCACAGATGGAGGAAGGGCTCGGGGTTTCTATCGGTGTGGCGCGGCGGGGAGGGAGCGGCGCTGTATTATCACGTAGGCCTTATTTTATTGTGCTGGTGGTGGAGGTTGGTGGTGGTGGTGGTGGTGGTTACTGGTGATAATGGTGGTGTGATGGTTGTGGTGTTGCTCTCTCTCTCTCTCTCTCTCTCTCTCTCTCTCTCTCTCTCTCTCTCTCTCTCTCTCTCTCTCTCTCTCTCTCTCTCTCTCTCTCTCTCTCTCTCTCTCTCTCTCTCTCTCTCTCTCTCTCTCTCTCTCTCTCTCTCTCTGTATTTCCTAATTTCTTCTGCAATAACAACACAGAGAGAGAGAGAGAGAGAGAGAGAGAGAGAGAGAGAGAGAGAGAGAGAGAGAGAGAGAGATTAACTGGCCGACTGTACAGTGTTACTTCATTATTCCGCCGCTAATATTCTGGAGGAATTACGCAGCCCCTAGACCGCCAGGCTCACCCCTTTTGGTTTTCCCTTTCCGCTTCCGTATCATCCGTCCACTTGCCTCTCCCTTCCCTCTCGTGATTCCCCTTTCCTTCCCTTTGCGCCCTTTTCTACCCTTTCTTCCATAGCCTTTCCCTTCCTTTTCCTCTCTCCCCTCTCAGCTTCTTACCTTTTCTCTTCTTGCCTTTCTTTTCTCCATTCTCCCTCCCCTTTTCCTCCCCTTCCCTCCTTCCTTATCCTCCGACATTGCCTTCCCCTTCCCTACCTCTCTTTCCCCTTCCCTCTGTCTCCCTTCCCTACCTTCAGTCCTCTTGCCGTGTCCCTCAATCCTGTTGTCGTCTGCTGTAGCGATTATGCTTATTCAGGGCTGCAGGTCTTATTGTAATTATAGACGCTTGTGTTTAATGCTCCGGATCAGCGGGAGGGTAATAATGCTCACTTTGGGGCCTCGTTGCGTCGGCCGAATGCTCGTTACGGGGCGCCGATACAGTGATGGAGTGACAACTTTTGAAAGTGTCGTAACCTGCTCTGAATGGCTACTTAATGCTTTCTGGTTGTCTCCTCCTCCTCCTCCCTTCTCCATAACCTTCCAGTACAACTATTCTCTAAACTCCACGTTCTCCCTCTCTCCTGTTCGAATATCTATTTACCACCTAGTACCCTTCCTCCTCTTCCTTTCCTTCCCTTTCCTTTCTTTTTCTTTCCTTCTCTCTCTATCTCTCCTGCATTTCCAATATTTTTTTCTATTCACTCCTCACTTCCTTGCCTTCCTCCCTCTCCCCTCACCCATCACCCACTCTCCCCCGATGCGTCCTCCTCTTCCTCCAGTTTGACTTTTCCTCCATCCCTCCGCAAGTTATCGCCCTTCTTTTTTTCTTCCTCTCATTCTAATTTGATTTTTCTTCTTTTTTTCCTTGTATTTCTCGGATTTTTTTTTTTTTGTCTTCAGCTTGAATCTCCTCCATATGTATTTCCATTTTTCTCTTTCAGGTATTTTCTTGTCTGTTTGTTCTCTCCACTTTTCTTTCTCTTCCTCTTCCTTATCTTTCTTCTTTCATCCTTTATTTTCTGTACCATCCTTTCTTATGTTTTGATCTAACTTTCTTCTTCACTTTACTCGAAAATTCTAGTCAGTCTCTTAATTCATTCCTCGCCAATCCTTTTTACCTTACCTTTTCCATCCTTTCCTTTCATCTATCCTGCTCATACTCACCTATCCCCCTTCTCCCCTCATTCCCCCACCCACGCACTAAATCCCTCACTCCTTTCCGTACTCTCTTCCTCGCCTTCCCTCCCTCGCTACTATACGTATTTCGTCAATCCTTTCCATCCTCTCCTTTCATCTATCCTTCGCCCCATTCTCACCCTCCCTCTCCCCTTATCCTCCCACCCACGCGGTAAGTCCTTCCCTCCGTGCCTTACCACCACCCTCGCCTTTCCTCCCTCGCCACTATGCATATTTCAAGTCCTCTCTCCCACCCACCTTTATGCTTTCTCCGGGACATCGAAATGCTCGTTCACGGGTGCCGTTAACTCCCTCCCACTATGGCTTTATGATGCTTATTCAAGGGTCCCCGTTAATGCTCACTCCGGGGCCACACTTCTCCCCGCTGTAACACTCGGTCTGGGCCACACACGCTAGCCGCGGCATTGTGTCCATTCCCGCCACGCTCCTCTGTTCATGCTTCCACCTTGGTTGGGACTTAGTCTATTCTTATGTGTGCTCTATGATCTTTTCTTTCTTTTGCTTTTTTTGACCATTTTTTTCTTGTTATGTGTTATTTTCTTAAAAATAACGCCACTTGAGAGGGAGGCACCTCAGTGGAGAGGAAGCATTACACAAGAGAGAGTGGAAAAAGGCTGATAAGAAACCGCAACCTCATATAGATATGGGAAAAGCGAGAGAAGTTATGTTATTTTTCTTATATTTATTATTTTGTATAAACTCTCTCTCTCTCTCTCTCTCTCTCTCTCTCTCTCTCTCTCTCTCTCTCTCTCTCTCTCTCTCTCTCTCTCGATAGATAGATAGATAGATAGATAGATAGACTTGGATTGCCTTTAATATATATTTTCCATAAGTATTGACTCTAATTTGCATCAGGACGACAGCATATTACATCACATCGACTCTTAGGAATGTGTGCACCTGTTATTTACTTGTTATTTGTAGTGGCATGTATGTTCGACAACAAATAATTAGCCTTAAGGTTCATAAAAGCGCTTTCGCTCACTGGATGCTGGACATTGATGTACTGTGATTCACGGAAAAGCCAAGAGCATTGTAAATATTGCCCGTAATCAATCATTCAAAGTCAGTCAATCATTCTCTGTGTCTTTCTCTCATATTAAGTGTTCTGGCTTTTCTAAGTTAATCATCATTATTAACTCTAACGAGAATGGTGATTATGATGATGACGGTTATTATAATGATAAACAGACATCCGTATGTAAGAGGAGCAACAGTAGCAGCAGCAGCAGCATAATAATAATAAAAAAAGTGTTGCCACACATCTGCTTCTCTTCCCTCGTTACTTTGTTATCCCTTTGGGGTATAAAAATAAAGCAGGCAAAAGTAAACTTACGGAAAAAAAGTGTGTGACAAGGTGACAAATCGTTTTAAAAATGCCTTCAACCTACAACACGCTTTCTCTCCGCCTTCAGGAATATCATTATTGACCTTTGCGCTCTGATTTTCAAGTATTTTCATACCACCAACACCACCACCACCACCACCACCACCACCAAAACATACTACTTTCGTCACCATTACAGCAACATCATCATTACAACTCACTTCCTAAGAAACTACATAATTATTTTTCTCTCTTTTCCTCTCTCTCTCTCTCTCTCTCTCTCTCTCTCTCTCTCTCTCTCTCTCTCTCTCTCTCTCTCTCTCTCTCTCTCTCTCTCTCTCTCTCTCTCTCTCTCTCTCTAGTCATGTTCAGTTTATCACAATAGAAGTACTGCACAACAAACTACCTCATACAATCACAACTCTGTCTACCTTCCCTCCCCTATACCACCATTCCATCCACCACAGGTAACAATACCACCACCTCCACCACCACCACCACCACCACCACCACCACCACCACCACGAACCCGTTACTTCACCACTGTATCCTTTCCCCTCCTCAGCAGCACCTGCCCTGTGTATTATGACTATATTGCTACATTCCACCTCCCCTCACTATTACCTCACCGCTTCATATGTGCTCGCTACACTGCTCCTTCTCTCTCTCTCCCTCATCCACTCGCTATTCTCAGGGACGCAGCCACACCCTCGGGCTAATCACTGTATCCAGGGTGCGGGGTGCCCACACTTTGCCAGAGATTTGATGAGATTAAATCCTCTTGTCCTCCCAATCCTCTCTGACGCCCAAGGGAGGATGAGGGGGAGGAGGAGGGGAGGGAAGTAAAGGAAACAAGGGGATTCCACGCAAAGAAAACGAGATGCGACTTAATATTACGTACAAGGGGTTGAGGACACGGGAGAAAATGTAGTTTCCAGGCGACGTGAGACAAAGAAAATGGGATGCAGGGTTGATTTGACGAGCTGGAAAAAAGAGACGTCCACGCAAATACACCGAGGAATTGAGCGCTGTCTTCAAGAAAACCTGCTTTTTTTTGTGGTGGGTGAGAGAAAAGCGTTCGCAGCTCCGAGGGACCTTTTGCGTTATATATGAAGTCAGCTTTGATAAGGTGAGGTTAGACGTGGTGAAGAGAAAAAAACTGGAGAAAGAGATAGAGATAGATAGATAGATAGATAGATAGATAGAGAGAGAGAGAGAGAGAGAGAGAGAGAGAGAGAGAGAGAGAGAGAGAGAGAGAGAGAGAGAGAGAGAGAGAGAGAGAGAGAGAGAGAGAGAGAGAGAGAGAGAGAGAGAGAGATCAATAGGTATACAGACGCAACCAGAGAGAGAGAGAGAGAGAGAGAGAGAGAGAGAGAGAGAGAGAGAGAGAGAGAGAGAGAGAGAGGCTTCTTCAGCCTGAGTCTTATGTATCCCACTTTGATTAAGACTCACACGCGGAGGTAACTTGGAGCAGGGAGATGAGCAGCAGCGAAAATGAGAGGAGAGGAGGAGGAGGAGGAGGAGGAGGGAAGCTGCGACTGGGACGATGGCAAGTAGGATAAGTAATTGAGAAAGCTGAGAGACAGTGTATAGACATAATTATTTACAAGAGGAAGTCAGAAAAAAATACATATATATATATATATATATATATATATATATATATATATATATATATATATATATATATATATATATATATATATATATATATATATATATATATATATATATATATATATATATATATATATATATGTGTGTGTGTGTGTGTGTGTGTGTGTGTGTGTGTGTGTGTGTGTGTGTGTATTGAAAAACAATAATTGGAAACTCTTGAATGTTTAGGGAATATAAGAGGATAAAAAAAATAATAATGTCTAGTGGGATGCGAAGGAAAATCTGAAATTGGTATGAAATAGAATGTAATAATAACAAAACAGACGAGACAAATAAAATTATTCATAAATAAAGAACAGTGCAAATGCACTTCACTTCTCCGTTATTTTTAAGGCCAAGTCTTGTGTAAGGAAATCATTGTAAATAGATGCGAACTCCCTTCCTCCCTCCCTCTCTCTCTCTCTCTCTCTCTCTCTCTCTCTCTCTCTCTCTCTCTCTCTCTCTCTCTCTCTCTCTCTCTCTCTCTCTCTCTCTCTCTCTCTCTCTCTCTCTACTATTGAAACTTACTCGGCTGTTCAGTTATGCAAGTGTGTTTATCCCGGAGCTGGAGTTGGAAGGAGAGAGACGGCAAATGCCAAGATTGGGTGAGGGAGACAGGAGAGAAGAGGAGGAGGAGGAGGAGGAGGAGGAGGAGGAGGAGCAGGAGGAAGAAAAGTATTAGGAAGAAGAAGAGGAGGAGGAGGGGTAAGGAGATAATGTAGTTTTAGGTAAAGAAGAAAAAGAAGAAAAAAAAAGAAGTAGACAAAGAAGAAAAAATAAAGGGAGGAGGGTCATGAGGAAGAAGAGGAAGAGGAGCAGCAGCTCGAGCTTCGAGCCAGAATCCGTGGAGGTAATTTCCCGAGAGGTTGTCTGGCTCCAAGTTATGACCTGATGGATCACTGAGGGCTCCAAGGTCTCTCCTCACAGCAAGTTACGGCAAGATTCTCCATAATTCGCGCTAACCCTCGATAATTTGCGATCAGCTGCAGTAATTTTGCGATGCCTTCCCATAACTCTCAGTGAGGGGCATGGCAGTAGAGTCATTCGGTGTCTGTGTCTCAGTCTCTGCCTCTACATGTTCCTGGCTACTTTTTTTATTATTCTTTAGGGGAATTTTTTTTTTTTTTTTTTTTTTTTTTGCGCTTCGCTTTTGCCAGTTAACGGTGAGTTGTCATTGGAGAGTGGGACGGCCCGCGCTGGGGTGGTTGATTTACACTTGTTTAGCGATGGCCGCTGCTGGTGCAGTTTCACTTTGATGGCGTTTAATTCAACGTTTGGAACATTTTGCTCTTGACCTTCATGCCCCCCTCCCCCCCGCGCCTGTGATCATTTGCCGCGCCCCCCTGCGTATTGCGTTATGCTGAAGTAGTGAGCCTCCGTTATTGCCACTTCCACACTCACCCGCTCTCTCTCTCTCTCTCTCTCTCTCTCTCTCTCTCTCTCTCTCTCTCTCTCTCTCTCTCTCTCTCTCTCTCTCTCTCTCTCTCTCTCTCTCTCTCACACACACACACACACACACACACACACACACACACACACACACACACACACACACACACACACACACACACACACACACACACACCCTACCCGTTATGAGCAACACGAACACCATCGTCATTTACATCTGATAATATACACATTTTTTCCCTCTCTCTCCGTTTTAATTCAGCGTTATAGTATTGTCGTGAAGGGTTGTTCATTTTCCGCCTAATGCACCGCCTGTAATGTGCGTCTCTGGAGAGCTTTCCACGCCGGATTATTGCATTATTCAAACACGCCCTCCGCCGCCGCTACCCCCACCCCCCATACTTTACCTGTTATGAATCTGGGTGATTACTATTGGCTGGCGTTCTGTGTGTGGCTCATCAAGGCTTCATTTGTGTTCTGTATAGTCTAATGAACGTGGGCGCACGGACACACACACACACACACACACACACACACACACACACACACACACACACACACAGACACTCACTAAAGTTTGTTTAGATTTTATGGAGGTATTTGTTTTTTAATTACTCTCTGCCATCGGTGGTGACTTCGTAGCCGATTTTGTACTTGGATATGTAAGGTTTTTTATTCGTGACTCTACTCTTCCTCCTCCTCCTCCTCCTCCTCCTCCTCCTCCTCCTCCTCCTCCTCCTCCTCCTCCTCCTCCTCCTCCTCCTCCTCCTCCTCCTTGCCTTATATAACTCACTGGTGCGCCCTCATCTAGAATACTGTGTACAGTTCTGGTCACCATACTACAAACAAGACATTGAAAAACTAGAAAAGATACAGCGCAGAGTCACAAAGATGATTCCAAGATTGCGCAATAAGCCGTATGAGGAACGACTGGAAGAACTAAACTTATTTAGTTTAACAAAGCGCAGGATAAGAGGAGACCTAATTGAAGTGTTCAAAATTTTCAAAGGATATAGTAACATTGATGCACATAAATATTTTAACACTGATCATTCTAACCTAACAAGAAATAATGGATTCAAGATTATACCAAAACGTTTTAAATCCCACGAGGCAAAACATTTTTTCTTTAATCGTATAGTAAATATATGGAATAAACTTCCTGCAGAAATTGTGAACAGCAATACTATTGAATCATTCAAAAATAAAATTGACAAATATTTAAAAGCAAATCCCCAACAAGCTCTCTTCTTGTCCGAATAATTACTAAATTCACTAATAAAGTCTTATTCACCAGTTTTAATATAACTTGTATTAACTTTCAGGTAGGCGTATAGAGTTCACCGTAGGGTGAATAGTAGAACTTCCTTTCATCCTTTCCTATGAAAATTTCCATGCCAGTTTTTCCATACTGCATGGTACTTTTCCTAACTATTTCCATGCCAGCGCAAGCTGGAGGGAGTGGTGGGTGGGGAGGAGCCTTCTGCTATGCTGTCCTGTCTCTCTTCCCTGTAGCTAGTTAGAAGTAGTTACCAAACAGCCTTGCAAGGACCAAAAGGTCTGTTGCTGTTTGGCTTTCCTTTGTATTCCTTTGTATTCCTCCTCCTGCTCCTCCTCCTCCTCCGCCAATTGCCTTGTCTTGCATCATCAGTCTGTCGTGTCCCTGTTTTAGTCATGATTCCCTGATGTGGTCGTTGCTCGTTACGTCAGTAAATATTCACGGGACCGAGTCAGGACCTGGTATCGCGCGACAGCCTCACTAAACTATCAGCTTCGAGGCGTGGTAGTGTCAGGTGCGGTGACGCGGCGGAACATTTAGGGGTCTGCATTTCGTGATTATGGAGTGACGTAATTTAGTCGTCTGGGGTGGGATGCCGAGGAGATGAAAAGGTAACGCCGGGTTGAAGTGAATTACCTCGACGGGTTGATGGACGTGGTATTTGCGTCTAGACGGGACTGGATTTATCTAACCTAATGGATAATTGTCCGGTTTGTTGAGCGACTCGCCACTCACAGTGCATCACTAACATATGGATGGGACGACATGCAGTTGTGTGCTTTCATGTAACTTTCTAGCTCCAAGTTTTCCTTATCTGTAATTTGCATTTAAAAGCAGGACACACATAATTAATAAAAACTGTAGGAATGCGTGAAGGACAGTTTGAAAAGAATTATATCCTCAGGAACAAAAAAAAAAAAAAAAAGAAGAAGAGCGAAGTTGTAAGTCCACATGTACTTTTTAAGGACATAACGAGGGCTGAAGCTTTAGCTCTCCCTCTCTCGCCCCCTCCTATCCCCTCACTCGTAAAAAGAGAATCCATTTGTAGTCAAAACAAAGACAGCGCTCTCACTCCCGCACCGTGAGAGGCAACAGTCCATAAAGCGTTCCTCTAGCAGTATTAGATCTCTCTCTCTCTCTCTCTCTCTCTCTCTCTCTCTCTCTCTCTCTCTCTCTCTCTCTCTCTCTCTCTCTCTCTCGTAAAGGGTCAAAGAACCTAACCTGAATCCCTTCTAGTGTTATTGTTAAAAGGAGTTCAAATCTCTACTACCACAGTTTATAGCGTGCAGGAACTAAAGGGATTGGGAGCTCAGGGCGGAGAGGGTATCATAATGCAGGGAAGGGAAGGGAGGCGAGGGAAAGTCAAGAAAAGGGAAAGGAAGAAAGGGAAAGGTTGATGTAAGGAATGGGAAACGAAGACATGAGGGGTTCTGGCAAAGGTCAGGTAACAGCTACTGACATAGTAGTATGTGTACGTTTATTTATACTCTCTCTCTCTCTCTCTCTCTCTCTCTCTCTCCCCTGTAATATAATGACGGTATCGAAACAGGTTCATTTGAAAGTTCGAAACTATAACCGCTCAATCAAGATTCGTTGTCGACTGTTCCCTTAAAGACGAAGCATCGAGTGGGGTTCAGAGGCTCACTCCAGGATTTTACGTACTAGGTTCTCTGGTTCGCTTGGGGGTTCCCGTTGTTCAAAACTTCGTATTCGTCTAATGAATTTTGTATGTCACTCTTTCAGTTATATTTCCACAAGCGTTTCTTTACTTTTGGTATAGTATGCGCTTGCGTTTGTGTGGTGTGTGTATGTGTGTGTGTGTGTGTGTGTGTGTGTGTGTGTGTGTGTGTGTGTGTGTGAGAGAGAGAGAGAGAGAGAGAGAGAGAGAGAGAGAGAGAGAGAGAGAGAGAGAGAGAGAATATGCGTGTGTTTATTTTAGTGACGGATCCTGTACGTCTGTAAACAAAGTGGAGTCTGTGCAGGAGCGTTATATGTAAACTTGACCCAGCCCTCCCCAGCAGCACCCTGTAAACCAGGGGTCGGCAACCTTTTGAACATAGTGTGCCAGTTTATAATTCATGCCACTTTTTTACTACCTTGCGTGCCAAATGTTATTTTTTCAGCCCTATATGTAGCCTACGAAAATGAAAATCATAATTATACACTATGACTGAGTATGTAGTGACCATTGTAATTAAAGTAAAATGTATTTTTCTCCATATACATAACATAAATGTGACATTTTTTGTAGCATTTATTATTCTTAGTAACTAAAAATATACTTCTTTATTTTAAAATTGTACTCACATTATTAATGCGATCCTTGCCCTTGCTTCCCTTTGGCCAAAGTTGAAATTTCAGGTGAATATCTGGACACCTTGAGCTTTACACAACCCTCAGAATGATCCGTTGTAAGGTTGCTGCGATGGGGATTGAGGATGTGCTTCATGTGTGAAAATATCTGCTCGCACTGATATGTAGATCCAAATGCTGATAGCAATGCAAAAGCTACTTTCTTCATGCAACTGAATTTATCAGGCAGTGATGTCCAGGAACTTAATATGGAGGCTGCATGATCAGTCGTACTAGTTTCCAATATTTCTCGAAGATCCTTAAATTTAGCTGACCACAATGATGATGCCTGAAAGTCAATTAACTGCATTTGCAACTCCTCAGTTTCCATCCACTCAAAAAGAGATGCGTCCAACTCACTGTATCTAAACGTGTCTGGTCTGATTAAAAAGGAAAACACTGGGCCGATGTTTTGGAAATCTTTAAATCTGATTGAGAACTCAGATTTCAATTCTTGCATGTACACCTGAAGATCAGTAGTGTTGATAGGATGAGTTGCAGATAAGTTTTTCAAGTTTTTGAAGTAACGGAAAGAACCATTTTTAATATCTGATGAGTAAACTGCAAGCTTTGCAACAAATGCCTTCCAAGTATCATACAAGTCCATCACTGTTTTTCCTGCACCTTGCAAGAGAAGACTGAGGTCATTTAGATGTTTGGTGATGTCTGAGAGAAACATAAGTTTCACAATCCAGTCTCTGTCCTCCAGCTCAGGGTAGCCTTGGCCTTTTTCTGTTAAGAAAAGCTTGACTTCATCAAAGCATTCCACAAATCTCTCCAATACCTTCCCACAGCTTAGCCACCTAACACTGCTGTGCAAGGGTATATCTTTGTAAGCACTGTCCACCTCTTCAAGGAAAGCTTGAAACTGCCTGTGCGTAAGAGAAGAGTGTGCAACAACAAAATTCACTACTTTTGTTACAGTAGCCATCACCTTGTTGAGATCAGAGTTCGAGATGTTGGCACATAAATTTTCTTGATGAATTATGCAGTGCAATTTCAAAATGGGGTGTCCAATTTTATCCTCAACAAGCTTGGTAAAACCCTTGTTTTTTCCTACCATAGCAGGGGCACCATCTGTTGTAACTGCAAAAATCTTTCTTATGTCAACCCCTCTCTCCTCAAAATGGTCAGTGAATGTCTTCAGTATGTCCTCCCCTTGGTAGTGCCATACATAGGTTGAAGACAGCACAGCTCCTCGTGTATCTCTGTGTCACTGTACCTGGCAAAAACAGCCAGGCGGGGAATGTCATTTATATCCACGCTTTCATCCAGGGCCACACTGAACACAGGTGTAGTTGTTAAAGCAACAGTTTGTTGCTCACCTACATTAGCAGCCATTTCAGAAATACGTCTCTCCACGGTCCTAGCTGAGGCAGGAATATCTTTTATCCTTGAGATGATCATGTGTTTGTTTGATATGCCATCAAAAAGCACCTCAGAGCACTCTAGGAAAGCTGCTTTTATGAAATCTCCATCAGTAAAAGGCTTTCCATGCTTGGCAATACACAGAGCTAGTTTGTAACTGGCCTCAGTTGCATTGATTTTGCTAGCACTCAGATTCTTAAACACATTACTTTGTTTCTCATAGCGGGATACTGCTTTCTTAATCGCTTCAGTCTTGTCTGCACTGTCCTTGAAAGTCTTCTCGTGTTTTGTTTCAAAGTGTCTTTTAACACTAGATGTGCGGCACACGACATTTTCGCAGCAGAGAGCACACACAGCACGATCATTCTGTTGAATAAATCCAAAGTCATTTGTCCATGATGACTGAAATGATCGGACATCAAGTTTGACTTTTTCGCAGTAGCCATGGTGAGAGTAACTAGCAAGAGCGTCACTCAGGGCAGCTAAATAGTCACTGAAATAGCAGCGCTGCTTGACTGATGCGTCACCAGCGGCGGGGGCCAACGTGTCTCATACTCGTCTACATCTCGCTGTGCTCACGTACACCTCATCGCGGGTACAAAACATTTTCGTTTTAATTTAATCATTTTAATATATCAAAAGAAAGAATTATTTAGAATCATACGAAAATTTAAATCATAATTGTAAGGATGTACAATACACATTCTCTCTCTCTCTCTCTCTCTCTCTCTCTCTCTCTCTCTCTCTCTCTCTCTCTCTCTCTCTCTCTCTCTCTCTCTCTCTCTCTCTCTCTCTCTCTCTCTCTCATTATTTCGTTGCTTTACTTTTTTTTTTTTGCTCCATATCACGTGGCGTGCCATAGGCAAGCACTCTGCGTGCCAAGTCTGGCACGCGTGCCATAGGTTGCCGACCCCTGCTGTAAACAGTATTGCCAGGCAGGTAACGCAACACCAAACAGGCCTCCTGCCTGGCCTCGTTCAA
The DNA here is from genome assembly GCF_035594125.1 of Scylla paramamosain. Taxonomy (NCBI): domain Eukaryota; kingdom Metazoa; phylum Arthropoda; class Malacostraca; order Decapoda; family Portunidae; genus Scylla; species Scylla paramamosain. The sequence continues at coordinate 18,716,733 of NC_087161.1, forward strand.
GACCGTCGGGGTAAGCAAGGGGGAGCCTCTGCACAAACAATAAGGGACAGGTGTCGGTGGTTCACCTGCAAGTGGAGTGGGAGTATCGGATATTATCACAAGCTTGCGTGTGTTTCACCTCCGTTTAACCTTTTGGGAACACAATATTAGAGCGCGGCCGTGATAGAGACACACTGATCAGCAATGCAAATGCTACATCAGAAACAACTTTTCAGCCGCTTGCAACACCTCGTCAAGTCCACGAGTGTTAACCTTAGCGTCTGTCTGAATTATTCCGTCTGAAGTCTTGTAGCCAGTGTGGATTTGGGAGGTATGACATTCCGGATATCTTCAGTGTTCTGCTTGTGGGTAACTCTTACTGTTCATCCTTTTATGGTGTTTTAATTAGCATCCATGTAAGATACGTTTCTGTGTGTGTGTGTGTATGTGGGTGTGGGTGTGGGAGTAGGTGCGAGTGGGTTTGGGTGGGTGGATAGGTGTGCAGAAAATGAATACTTCCGATCATTCACACGCCAAATGCAGGTAGAGTCAGATGCGAGTCAAGATAAATGTAAATGGATTTCAGCTGTGCGAGTGTCATCGTGTAAATTTGAGTGTGAAAGCTTTTGTTCGCAGCCCGAGGTGGTGTGCTCACTTTAAAAGACATTACATTATTCATATCACTTTTTTTCTCCCGGCAGCATTTCTCTGTGATGAGAGTAAGAGAGGGAGAGAGAGAGCGAGCAAGTAAGCGAGAGAGAGAGAGAGAGAGAGAGAGAGAGAGAGAGAGAGAGAGAGAGAGAGAGAGAGAGAGAGAGAGAGAGAGAGAGAGAGAGAATGCATGTCTGACATGTAGACAAAAACAGTCTGCTAAACAAATAGAGGCAGACAATGAAAAACACATACAATCACTCCCACACTCACACACACACACACACACACACACACACACACACACACACACACACACACACACACACACACACACACACACCAAGCAGGAAAAGCAGTAGCAGCAGTCGCATTCGCCTTGCAAATTTATATAGGAAGAAAGTGGCATATGAGACGAGACAAGGGAGGAGGGGAAGACCTGCAGGAAGTGGTGGAGGAGGTGGAGGATGTGGTGGTGGTGGAGGAAGAGGAAGAGTAAAACCCAAAAAAGAAGAATCGATGGGGACATAAACGTCAGGGTGGCGTGTGAGAGTCCCCTTAGTTGGTGGGTGTGAATTAAGGGAGGCAGATAATGGTGCCCGACTCTCTCCCCTCCCTGCCTGCCCCTCCTTCCTCATGCCGCCTTTCCTTTCTCTTTCCTCTCCTGCTCCTTCTCTTCAACTTCCTCGTTTTCCTGTCACCTCGCTCCTTTCTCTTAATCCTCTTCCTCTTATGCGTATTCTTCTTCACCTTCCTCCTACTCTTCGTCCTACTTTTCTTATTATTAATCCCCACATTATCACCTACTCTTTCATATTTTGAATTACTCTTCATGATGAAAAAGTGTGGCATTAGCATTTTTACTCACCACTACTACTACTACTACTACTACTACTACTACTACTACTACTACTACTACTACTACTATTAACTACTTTACCTGTCTTTATTTTTACCTTCTACATATGGTTGCGTGTAAATTGACCAACTCCGCAATGTCTCACCTTTGATCTTGCAAAACAAAGTTGAGTACGAGTAAGAAAGAAAGACGTAAAGATACACGTCGATATAATTGTTTTCCCTGACGTGTTCACCCAGTGGACTTCGCTGCGCTACATGGTATCACAGGCGAACTTTCACTTACCTGCAATCATCATTACTTGCCGGCCATGTGTCCCTCCTTCCCCTCAGCCCTTTCACCTTCCCTCCCTTCCTATCTCCACTTCTTACTTAAGTTCGTCGTCCTCTCTCTCTCTCTCTCTCTCTCTCTCTCTCTCTCTCTCTCTCTCTCTCTCTCTCTCTCTCTCTCTCTCTCTCTCTCTCTCTCTCTCTCTCTCTCTCTCTGCCCCTCCCCTTCAGCCCTTTCACCCTCTCTCCCTTCCTATCTCCACTTCTTACTTAAGTTCGTCGTCGTCTCTCTCTCTCTCTCTCTCTCTCTCTCTCTCTCTCTCTCTCTCTCTCTCTCTCTCTCTCTCTCTCTCTCTCTCTCTCTCTCTCTCTCTCTCTCTCTCTCTCTCTCTCTCTCTCTCTCTCTCAATTTTCTTTCAGTTACCCATTTACCAACCAGATCTTAAAGCGGTTCTGTCAGCTGGGGATTTTTTTTTTCTCTCTGTTGAGATTTTTTTGTTTCTCTGCTCTGCATCGAGGTGAAGATAGCGAACGCATGAGGTGCGCCGGCGTGTGATGTACAGCAACCCGCGGCCAATGTTGTACCGCTGGGCTTCTCCAATGGCGGTGCTGAGGGCGTGTTTCGGCAAAGGTTTCCCGTGCCGTTATATGTGTTACTGATTTCTTTACGGCACTTCCCGGAGTTATTTTGGGAATTCATTGATGTCACTTACTACTTCACTTGCTGAGTGGTGTGCTGTTGCAGGCAGGTGTCTCTCTCTCTCTCTCTCTCTCTCTCTCTCTCTCTCTCTCTCTCTCTCTCTCTCTCTCTCTCTCTCTCTCTCTCTCTCTCTCTCTACGTTTTTACTCAACTGTAATTTGGAAAACTCTAATACACAACCATTTTTCAGTGTTGTTGATGTTCACTCATACTTGTAACATAAAAGTGAAGACAACAAGAGCCAGGGTGAGTCACGTTCCCTCGCCGACACCCTAACTCCGTGCTGCAGTGAGGTCTGAGCGCCTCCCGCCACAACTGGAGGGAATAGATACTGGTCTTGTATATTCGGTAAACTCGGCTCAGACACTGGCAGGTAATATACTAAATTGACTTCGCCCTTTTATACAGTATCTCTCCTTACGTTGGTGTGTGTATAGTGAGGTTTCGTATATTATTTTATAGGACTAATACAAACTCCTTTACACATAGTACTACGGCGTCATGATTTCTTTCATAATTCTATAACAGCACCATGACTTGACCATATTATTTTTTATCCCTTTCTGTCCAGGTAACACCTCCAGACAGCAAAGCATGATTCGAAAAAAATAATAGAGAAATCTTCAGCTTCCTTGCCAAAAAATCAGCTTTGCAGCCGTGCCTTCTCAGGGAAGTGGCCAAAAATCTGTTCCAAAAATGACACAAGAAAAAGGACAAGGAGGAGGAGGAGGTAGAAGGGAGTAGCAGGGAGTGGTAGGGTGGGTTCCGGTGGAGTCGTAAAAATCCTTGGAACAGTCCCTAGTCGAGGACACAACAATACAGGCGAGTCACGTGACCTGTAATCCCGGCGGTGGGACGTGACTTGACTTAGCACGGAGGGCAGGCAAGGGAGGGGAGCAAGAAACCAAAGGGGGGAGAGGAGGAGGAGAAGGAGGAGGAAGACCAGTAGGAGAGATGGGAGAGGAATGTCAGATCTTTTCCCCTCGGCCAGCTGACTCCCCTCTCCTGGTCTGTTTATGTGAAGGCATTACCGATCTCTTTTACTGCTGTTGGTCTTCTTTTGCATCTTTTTCAGTGTTGTCTTGTCCGTCTTCCTGTCTGTCCGTCCGTCCTTCTCTGTCAGGATTGTGGCGCCCTTTTTAATGCTTGTAATCGCTACTTGCTCCGTATTTTATGTCTCCTTGGAACTGTGTATACTCGCAAAACATTCCCTGTTGTTCTGTATTCGTGTTCTCAGAAGATATTAAGGGTTCCATTTTACGCGTGTGTGTGTGTATGTGTGTGTGTGTGTGTGTGTGTGGCAAGGTAAGTGCGAATCATCTGTGTGTGTTTCATCTCGTGTGATTTAATAATGTCGGAAATTAGATTGCAGTGGTGTAGGTTTACCTTGTGTTGCGGACCGGAACACTCACCTGAAAGGAAAAAAAATAATAATGGTTAATGTCATGAAAGTACTCTCTCTCTCTCTCTCTCTCTCTCTCTCTCTCTCTCTCTCTCTCTCTCTCTCTCTCTCTCTCTCTCTCTCTCTCTCTCTCTTTCTATTATGAAATTATAAATAATACAAGGCACATTATTTCCACGTACTTCCGCTGAGTGCTGTTTCTGCTTCATCGGGAAGAGTAATGGCACGCAGGGAGCGTCCGTGTGTGTGTGTGTGTGTGTGTATGTGTGTGTTCATTCGCGCTACCGCTATCTGGCTGATGGAGTTCATAATGACCTCACCATCAAAGAGTTGTCATAACTGTGGTCCTGTAAATCAAACGCGGTGAATAGTTTCAATAGATTTTAGGTTATGATGAGAGAGCATTTGTTGCTGGAGATGAATGATTAAG
>NC_087161.1:18731022-18761022 GCF_035594125.1 Scylla paramamosain
TATTGATCTATGAAGGGTAAAGATAGAAAACAAGACGGACAAACGGACAAACAGACGGTACATAAATATACACGAGAACAGGCATATAGATGGAAAAACAGAAATAAAGCCATACTGATAAGCAAGTGAACCCATTTAGCGAGAATTCATTGAAGGAAAATATGCCGTAAAAGTTACAAGAAATAACATTTCTGGTAATTCAAAGAAGCTTTGTTTCCAATGATAAGAATAAAGAGGGAAAAATACTGTCAAACAGGAGAAGAAAGAACAGATAATTAGTCGAGGAAAAGGAATTGGAGTAGGTAAAAAACTGGATGGAGAGAGAGAGAGAGAGAGAGAGAGAGAGAGAGAGAGAGAGAGAGAGAGAGAGAGAGAGAGAGAGAGAGAGAGAGCAACCTGTACGTACCATGATCTAAAAGAAATAAATTAAGTGCAGAGAAAGAGAGAGAGAGAGAGAGAGAGAGAGAGAGAGAGAGAGAGAGAGAGAGAGAGAGAGAGAGAGAGAGAGAGAGAGAGAGAGGAGTTAAATCCATGATGTGTCGTCTGAAGGAAAATTTATGAGGGAGGAAAATCCTGCCTCGTAAATAATGGAGGCGGTGAGAGGATTTATAATGTGACACCTGGAGGGATGTTGCCACGTGCTGCTTCCTGCCTCCCCTCCCCTTCCCTCACTTTCCCTTCCTTCCCTTATAACCACTTTCCTCCTCATAATTTCCCTTTATATTCACTTTCCACCCATTTATTTCGTTATATGTTCGCTTTCCACTCCTTCATTCCCATAGCTTCCCCTTAAATCCACTTTCTTTACCTTAATTTTCCCTTTTATTCACTTTGCTCTCTCGAAATTTTCCCTTAATTTTCCCTTATATTCATTTTGCTCTCTTGAATTTCATCTTAAGTTCAATTTCCTGTTAATTTTGTTCCTATTCGTGTACTCTGTCCTCTTACCTTCCCTTCACCCATACTTTTTATCTGCCATTCTTTACCTCCATTACTTTCGTTTTCTTCCTCTTATATTTTCTTTATTTTTTTTACATATTTGTCTTTTCTTTTCTTTTTTTCTTATATCTATTAATTATCCTTTTTCTTACCCTTATTCATCATTTCGTCCTGTATTTATTTTTCTTCCTCTTTTTTTCCTTCTCCTTCCTTCCCCATCACCTTAACTTTTCTCCTCTTAATTTTCTTCCTATTTCCTTATTCATCTTGTCTTCCTTTACGCCTGTTTCTCCTTTTCCTTACGTTTTTCTTTGATGTATTTCATTCCTTGCTTTAACTTTCTTTTTATTAGCCTTTTATCTACTTCTCTTTCCTTCTCTACTTATCTCATCTTTCCCTCCTCTTCTGTTTCCTATTCCTTCCCTCTTTACATTTACTTCTTCCCATTCCGCACCACGTCACGTCGCCTATCTTTCCTACTTTCGTCTCCTTCCTGTTCTCTCTCTGCCGCCGCCTCCTCATTTGTTTTCACCTCACTTTCCTGGCCTCTCTCTCTCTCTCTCTCTCTCTCTCTCTCTCTCTCTCTCTCTCTCTCTCTCTCTCTCTCTCTCTCTCTCTCTCTCTCTCTCTCTCTCTCTCTCTCGTTCGCATAATATAGCGAAACCAGTGGGCCACTGGTGTCCAGTGGAAAATCTAATTTTTATGTTTTGAATCTGAAAAAGTTGAGCATAAAAGAATAATTCTAAGGAGTGAAAGAAAAATGGCCAACAAAGGCTGGTAGAAAATGTGCCTCCGTGAATAGGAGAGAAATTGGTTCCTAGAATTAAAATGTATGTGTATGTTTGTTTGTTTGTGTGTGTGTGTGTGTGTGTGTGTGTGTGTGTGTGTGTGTGTGTGTGTGTGTGTGTGTGTGTGTGTGTGTGTGTGTTCTTATCGAATTCTATTTATGTAATTGTGTTTTACAAGATTGGCTAAGCTCGTGATGGTTGGTGTCCTAATACTCCTTGATCACATGTTTTATCGAATTTATGTACTCTTGACGCGCACACTATTTCCTCCGGTAACTGGGTGCATGAGTCGGTGGTTTGGCCTGCATGACTGTTGTTGTGTACCTTCCTTTCTCCTGCCTGCCAAATGTTGTGATTATTGCTTCTTGATCTGGTGTTATATCGTCGTTTTTGTTCATTTAATATTTTTGTCACACGTTTCTTCGTCGTTATCTCTCTCTCTCTCTCTCTCTCTCTCTCTCTCTCTCTCTCTCTCTCTCTCTCTCTCTCTCTCTCTCTCTCTCTCTCTCTCTCTCTCTCTCTCTTCCAATCAGGTTAGATTTACCTTCCTCAGTCATTTTCTTTTATCTGGAGTTTCTTACACAAGACAATTTTGTTCTCACTTTTTGTTATTTTTTTTTTTACTTTTTTTCATCGTTCTAGTTTGTTTGTGTGCGTTTTGTATTTCTAATGAATACTAAAATTTTTCACGAATTTGAAAAGAGAAGTAAAATCCTTTACGAATTTCCAATGAATACCGGAACCTTTTTAAAAATCTCTACTGAGTGCTGGAATCTTTTACGAATTTCCAACGTGTGCCACGACGTTTTACAAATTTTCAGTGAGGGCCAAAGCCTTTTACAAATTTCAAATGCATCCCAGAACCCTTTGCGAATTTCAAAGGGATGCTAGAACCTTTTTACAAATTTCCGAGAATTGCTAGGAAATTCAGGGGTTACCTGCATAAATGGATTGGATAGTTTCCTGACTGTACATTCTTATGTGGCTGTTACTTTCTCGCTTGTGTAACTTTATATCATAACATTTATCTGCACTGACAGCCATTTTCTTGTTTGGTTTCCACTTATATAATTGTGTATGCGTGTGCTGGGCAGGTGTGCGGAGAGTCACTGTTTATTTGGCGCCATGGAACTTTTCTTATTATGAAATGTTTTGAGTTGTCCCCTGGCAGAGAGAGAGAGATTAACCTACTTCCTCCTCCTCCAGTTTATTGCTACTATTACTACTACTACTACTACTACTAGTACTACTACTACTACTACTACTACTACTAATGCTAATACTACTACTACTGTTGCTGCTGCTGCTGCTGCTGCTGCTGCTGCTGCTGCTGCTGCTGCTGCTGCTGCTACTACTACTACTACTACTACTACTACTACTACTACTACTACTACTACTACTCCCCCTTTCTCTCTCTCTCTCTCTCTCTCTCTCTCTCTCTCTCTCTCTCTCTCTCTCTCTCTCTCTCTCTCTCTCTCTCTCTCTCTCTCTCTCTCTCTCTGTACTGTATCGCTTTCTCCTTTGTATTCATAAAGCGGTGTCCTAACACTCTTCCATAAGCACCTGCTCAGCCTTCCTTCTCTTCCTCTCTCTTCGTTTCCTCCTCCCATCGCACCAATCTGGCCGCCTTTCCTTCGTTCCTTCACTTCTTCCTTCTCTTCCTCCCTCTCTCACTTCACTACCTCATTTCTTTGGTGTTTATTAGCAGTCTATTCACCGATCACTCCACCATTTTCCCCGCGTTCCCCGCTCTACTTTTCTCACCGTCTTTTCACCCCACGGTTCTTTTCTCTTTCTTTCTCATCGCCTCTAATTTGCTCTTCCCCTCCTTCATTTCCTCTCTTTATCAGTACAATACAGTAGAATACATACATACATGCATACACTTATCTGCATACATGAATGGATAAATAGATGCATACATACACACAGTACCTGCATATATACATGGCAACAGACGGTCAGACGGACAGCCAGACACAGGTTCGCCAGAGATTAATGTTCTCTGTTTCAATTACGGACATTTCTATTATTTGTGAGTCATTACTGCCAGACAGGGAGACGGGTCGTGAGGCGCGGAGACTGACTTAGGTATTCATCTTACTGTAGGATAGTGATTGCTATCATTGTTCGCTCTTTCTTTTCATTCTCTGTTAACTGAGGTAATGTAAAATTCTTTCTCATCTATATTTCCTACTTTCTTTAAACTTTGAAGGCTCATTTGGAAGAATACAGTAAAATTTTTAGTATCGTGAAAACTGTTAGGCTTTTCGCACGGAAGTTGTATGGAAATGTCAGTTGGGATTTTTTCTTTCGGTAATGGATCATCCGACATTTTTTCTCTCCTAAAAAAAAAAAAAAAAAAAAAAATTATATATATATATATATATATATATATATATATATATATATATATATATATATATATATATATATATATATATATATATATATATATATATATATACGTTTTGTGGGACTCTGGGATTCTTTTCAGGGTTCATGTATATTTAAGTTATAGCTCGTGGTTGACATTTTGTACTGGTGGAAAAAAAAAAAGATAATGGCAAACAGTAGAATAAAATTGTCAGTGTATATATATATATATATATATATATATATATATATATATATATATATATATATATATATATATATATATATATATATATATATATATATATATATATATATATATATATATATATATATATATATATATATATATATATATATATATATATATATGAATGCGCGTGTTTGTATGTGTGTAGGTTAAAATTTGTTAATAAAGGAAGTAGCGGGGGGGGGGTGAAGGGAACAGGTGCGTGAGCGCGGGCACGTGAAGCAGCCAGCGAGTAAAGTAAAGCGGTTCACTTCCCGGTAATGTCTCAGCAGCAGGTGCTTCGAGCGCTTAATGAGACGGAGACAAGTGGGGCTCACCTGTCTCGTGGGTATTGACAGGTGAGTGCGTGGGGGAGGGAGCAGACCAGGAGGAAGGGAACGGTAGTAAGAGGGAGATGCTGTTTTCTGTAAGAGCTTTTTTCCTCTCGTCTATCTCGTGTGTGTGAATTATAAAGAGTGATGGGCCATATTGCACGCGTATAGCCGCGTTTAGGGATCCCCTTCTTCTTCCAAATTCCTTTTTTTTTTTTTTTTCCTTTTCTTTACATAGTTTTGTTATTCATATTAATTTCATTTTGTTGTTTATCCTTCTCTTTATTGTTTGCCTTTATTCCTCCTTGCCATTCTTCTTCTGGTGCATCTACTACTGTTCTTAGTGCAACAACAACAACAACAACAACAACAACAACAACAACAACAACAACAAGGCTATTACTCTTATTGCCATTATTTTCAGGTCGGCGAATTCTTCTTCTGCTGCTGCTGCTGCCGCCTCATCTCAGCGCCAGAAAATAATCACGCAGTTTCTAATGTGTCATCTGCGTTGCAATCGTCACAAGAATTAACTTATACATTATTCATTTAATATCATTATGCAGCACTGTAATTCGTGTCAGTAATTACGTAAATTATTTTATTTAAGACTTCTGCTGATGAGACTGTGACTTTGTGTTTGCCTTTATTTTTAGTGGCAGCAGCAGCAGCAGCAGCAGCAGCAAGAACAATAATAGTTGTTGTTGCTGAAATTGTTGGTATTGTGTCATTACTCTTGTGCTGTTACTTTATTACTAATACTAATATTAGAACAACAACAGCAGCAGCAGCAGCAGCAACGACAACAACAGAAACAATAACAACAACAAAACTACGAATTACTACTACTACAGCAATTACTACTACTACTACTACTGCTACTGCTACTACTACTATTGCTGCTGCTACTACTACTATTGCTTCTGCTACTACTACTATTGCTGCTACTACTACTACTACTAACTACTACTACTACTACTACTACTACTACTACTACTACTACTACTACTACTACTACTACCACCACCAACACTAGCTATTATTACTACTACTACTACTACTTCTAATAATAATAATAATAATAATAATAATAATAATAATAATAATAATAAATACAACAACAATTACAACAACAACAACAACAACTATGATAGCATGGGGGCCACAAAGAGCCAGGAAGAATCCTTATTGTGGCAGAGTTATGCGCGCCTTCTTTGGCCGCCCTGCAATGTGTAGCAGCGCCAGTAACATGAAACGTACACCTTCACGGCCTAATTATTTCACGCTCACACGCACACGGAGGCAGGCACACACACACACACACACACACACACACACACACACACACACACACACACACACACACACACACACACACACACACACACACACACACGATAGCTTTAGGCAATATCAGTTTCATATTCATTTTAGATACTTTAATTGGTATTTTCCTGTATGTATTCGTTCCATTTTGTCTGCCATTACTCTTCCATATTTCCATTTCATAGGAATCATAAAGTCTCTCTCTCTCTCTCTCTCTCTCTCTCTCTCTCTCTCTCTCTCTCTCTCTCTCTCTCTCTCTCTCTCTCTCTCTCTCTCTCTCTCTCTCTCTCTCTCTCCGAAGCGAAGTAATTCAGCTGTGAAGGATCAGCAGCGTTAAAAGCTCTCTCTCTCTCTCTCTCTCTCTCTCTCTCTCTCTCTCTCTCTCTCTCTCTCTCTCTCTCTCTCTCTCTCTCTCTCTCTCTCTCTCTCTCTCTCTCTCTCTCTCGTTTTACACCACAAATGTTAAAGGTGGAGGGACGCGTTTACAGAAACAAGACTAAAGGAGTCTTTCGATGTTTGTCAGTGTTATTCCTGTCTTCTGGTGTCTTTAGTTGTGGTTGTGGTCGTGGTGGTTGTGGTCGTGGTGGTTGTGGTAGTGATTATAGTAGTTGCAGTGATAATGTTTGTAGTGGTGTTTGTAGTGTAGTGCAGTGGTGGTATTAGTAGTACGTAGTTACAGTAGTTGCTGGTGTAATTGTTTTAATTTTGTTGTTGATGTAGTAGTAGTAGTAGTAGTAGTAGTAGTAGTAGTAGTAGTAGTAGTAGTAGTAGTAGTGTTGGTGTTGTTATTTTTTACTGGTTTTAATTCTACTTATTCTTAAGGACAATGGAGTGATATTTCTACCCCAAATATTAATAGTAGCAGTACAATGATAAATACTGAATGTCAACAAATAGTAGCGTCTGAAATCATAACAATGATAATAGCAGTAGTAATGACGATAATGATGTTATTGATATTAATCTAATAATGATTATGATCACGCGCACAACAACATTACTAATAATAACCATAACAATAGTAGTGCTGTGTTCTGTAGCCGCCGCAGTGGCGGGAAATATTTCAGCTTTATTCGCTTTTAATTGGGAGCATTTATTTAATAACGTTTGTTTTCTCGACCATTAACCAGTAGAATTTAAACCCTTCACACGCACGCACATACACACACGCACGGACGCACGCCCTCTCTCTCTCTCTCTCTCTCTCTCTCTCTCTCTCTCTCTCTCTCTCTCTCTCTCTCTCTCTCTCTCTCTCTCTCTCTCTCTCTCTCTCTCCTTGCATTCCGAGAATCGTCCCTTCTAGTCTTCTTAATATCCATAAGACCGGCGTTGTCCTCCTCTTGCTCCTCCTCCTGTCCCTCCTCCTGCTGCTGCTGCTGCTGCTGCTGCTGGCGCTATTCCACGGGCTCTCTCAGTATGCCAAGGTTGTTTGCATTCCCAGTATTCCAAGACCCGTTCGGTATTCCCAAGATTCCAACGGAGCCACTCGATGCCGGCCAATATTCGCGGCGCCGGTCAGCCTTCCAGATTCCAGTCAGCCTGGAGGCCCCGTGGCGTGCCTTGCTAATTACTAGGTCTGTGCCACCTTGCCGCCTCCTGCCTCCACCTGCCGCCCGCACTTCTCACCTCGCCTTCATGTGCCATTACTTCTTTGCCTTCCTTTCCACTTTTCTGTTTTTTTTTTTTTCCTGATTCTTTATTTTTTTCATTTTTCATTTTTTTTTTTTTTATCGTTGCTTTTTTTTTGGGTAGAGGGGCGGGTTGTGTTTTCCGTTACTTCATCTCAGCTCAAATACGTTTTTATTTATTTTTTTTCGTGTTTCTTCTTTCTCGCGCCTCTCCTTTTAGTTATTTGCATCTTTTGTCTGGAGGATTGCATTTTTCTTTGTTCCTTGGTTTACCTTGCATTGCAACACGCATAGACACACACACACACACACACACACACACACACACACACACACACACACACACACACACACACACACACACACACACACACACACACACACGTCATCGATCATCATGTGCGTATATAAATAGCACATTCCGGCTGCTGGTAATGTTAAAGCAGGACGGCGAAGGTAGTAATAGTAGTAGTAGTAGTAGTAGCACCAACAGCAGCACCAGCCCAGCAGCAACAGTAGTAGTATTATTAGTGGTATTAGGTAGTAGTAGTGGCAGTAGTAGCAGTAGTAGCATTCATGGCAATAGTAGCAGTATAACACTATTATTAGAATAATTTGATTTTTCTATATGTCACGTGAACAAAGATGCTTTATTTCCTTGCCGCCAATATCCATGCGATCACAGGCGGCGGTCACTAAACACACGAGCTTCCACATCCGATGCCACTCAGACGCCGAATTTACCGCCGCAGGGAACCATTCAGCACACGATCACCAATATTATAAAGTGCAGCTCCAATACGGCAAATGTTGCCTCGTGTTTCCTCGGCATTCAGCGTGTGTCAATCTCAGGAGGAACCTTCAGTGGAATTCAATCACATTAAGTCTTTTAAATGACGTAAAATAATTCCTGCAGGGGAGAGGGGAGTGCAGCGAGCCTTCCCCATAATTCATCACGGAGGGTAACTCGCCGGAACAGTGCTGAGGGGAGCCTGTTATATTTGTTATCTATGTACGTGGCAGCGCAAATATTTGGCTTGTTATTTCTTAATGTACAACGCCGGCAAACGTTTACCGATAGGCGCGCAGTCTCTCACTCGTTTTCCAAGCAATAGCCAGCAGAAGTTTACAGTATGCAACACGCTACCACCACCACCACCATCACCACCGCCCACCCGCTCCCGGAAGCCATACCTCCAACACACCACACCACGCACGCCACCCATTCGGATATCGAACATTTATATCAAGTTTTAAGGACCATTTGTGCTGGTATTTGGAGTAATTGTTATTGTTCACACACACTCACACACACCTACACGCACAAACTAACATACACCCACCTACACACACACACACACACACACACACACACACACACACACACACACACACACACAAAACGTTAATCACCATAATAATATGAAATTGATGTAGTGATAAAATTACATGAAAAACAGGTATAAGCTAGAAATGAATGGTAAAAAAAAAAAAAAAGAGGAGGTGGAAGAGGAGGAGGAGGAGGGGAAGGAGGAGGAGGACGAGGACGAGGAGGACGAAGAGGACGAGGAGCAGCTGTGAGGGAAAGGTGGAAGAAATGAAGTAAAGAAAGGAGGAAGAAGACGAAAGACAAAAGAAGAATGAGGAAGTAATAAAGGAATACTGGAGGTGGAGAAGGAAGAAGAAAAGATGAACACGAAGAGAAGAAGAGGAGGAAAACCAAGAGGAAGAGAAAGAAAGAAAGAAAGAAAGGAAGCAAGGAAGGAAGGAAGGAAGGAAACAGACTACAGCCAATATATCTTTGCAGTAAAACAGTGTCTCTTGCTTCTCCTCTTCCTCCTCCTCCTCTTCCTCCTCCTCCTGTGGGACAAGAAAAATATTATTGCACGCCAGAATGTCATCAAGGGGACTCGTGTTACAGGGATAATCCGGGTCGTGTGTTACGTGTTACAGTATACTACATTCCCCGCTCACACTCCCCACTCCTCTCTCTCACTCCTCCAGATACTCCTACTTCCCACTCCGTATTTCGTTCTCTCTCTCTCTCTCTCTCTCTCTCTCTCTCTCTCTCTCTCTCTCTCTCTCTCTCTCTCTCTCTCTCTCTCTCTCTCTCTCTCTCTCTCTCTCTCTCTCTCTCTCTCTCTCTCTCTCATAAATAAGGGAAGCTGCAAGAAGTCATCAGGCCTACACGTGGTAGTCCTTGTATGAAACATGTTTACCTCTTTCTACCTATCATCCCCCATCAATAAACTAGTCTGTTTAAATCATATATCACTTCTCTATATCCACCTTACCTTTGCCTATTTATTATTGAAATATATGAATATACTTCGCAATTCCCTTTCAGGCCTTCTATATTACACACACCATCATTAAACTTTACTCAGCGTTTTCATTTCCCTGTAATGTTGAGGTTTTCCATCCCATCTCACATTCATTGTTGACACACATTGTATTCCATCCGTTTCCCCCTCTCTCTCTCTCTCTCTCTCTCTCTCTCTCTCTCTCTCTCTCTCTCTCTCTCTCTCTCTCTCTCTCTCTCTCTCTCTCTCTCTCTCTCTCTCTCTCTCTCTCTTGCTGGTTTTACTCCGTCACCCATCACTGTCCTGTTTCCCATTTGCCATTCTTTGCTTTAGCCCATTATTTCCGCTATTTTTTACCTCAATTACCTGTCAGTATTTTTTTTTCCTGCCTATTATCTGTTTTTTCTTTCCCGTTTCCCCAGCTGATGTTGCTACCATTTTTCACTCTCTCTCTCTCTCTCTCTCTCTCTCTCTCTCTCTCTCTCTCTCTCTCTCTCTCTCTCTCTCTCTCTCTCTCTCTCTCTCTCTCTCTCTCTCTCTAACTAGTCTGGTCATCACTATCCCAGCTTTCCATCGCTTTCCTCTCTCCTCCTCTCCCATTCATCACCTTCATTACTCTTTCATCAGTCCCATTTCCTCTCACTTCCCTTCCCTCTCCCTCACTTCCACTCTGCCTTTCCTTCCCTCTCACCTTCCCCTCTCCCTTCCTCCCTTCTTCCCTTCCTACCGTCCACCTTTATCTTTCTCTCACCTCTACCATCAGCAGATATATAATTATATTCCCTCCATCTCCTCTTTCCTCCATTCCATCAACTTCCCTCATTCCTCTTCCTCCCTCCCCACCTCTCCTTTACCCATTACATCACTTCCCATCATCCCATCTCTCCCATCACCACCACTTACCCCATTACTATTCCCCTCCACCACCATCACCATTACCACCACCTCCCCGCTCCCACATTTTTTTTTTCTCTCTCCTCCGAACCACTTCTCCTTTATGCCTCTCTTCTCCTCGCCTCTCCCACTCCCTTCCCATCCTCCTATTCTCATCAACATGCAAAATCTCGTCATGCTTTCCCATCTTGTACCGCCATCCAAAAATATATAGTATGTATATAAATAACAAGAATATCAAGGGTGTTCTAACCTTTATACTTATATATATATATTTTTTTTTCTTTTTTTGGTTCTCTCCAATCATATGTAACGTAGATGGATGCGTTTGCAGGTTTTTTTTTTTGTCAGTGTTTTCTTTAACGTAGTAAACAAAAAGGACGACGTCTTTTTATCCAGTTTGTGGCCAAGACTTATATTCCATTTTAGACTCAATGTTCCTGGAGGATGAGGAGGAGACGGTGGTGGTGGTGGTGGTGGTGGTGGTGGCGGCGGTGATGGTGGTGGTGGTCCCAAGAGGAGAGGAGACTCGTGTGTGGTAAGGAGGAGGAAGAGAAGGAGAAGAAAGAGGAAGAGGAGGAGGAGGAGGAGAAGGAGGAGGAGGAGGAGGAGGAGGAGGAGCAGGAGAAGGTTGCAAAAATAGACCATCCCTTAGCACCACAGAAAGCTCCCCTCTCTCTCTCTCTCTCTCTCTCTCTCTCTCTCTCTCTCTCTCTCTCTCTCTCTCTCTCTCTCTCTCTCTCTCTCTCTCTCTCTCTCTCTCCCTTAATGCAAAAGCTGCAAGATGGCAAACTTCAAGGGCGATTTTGTGTGACGAACCGATCGACATTAGGTCCTATGAGTTATTTGGAGCCTCCCTGATCCTGTGTGTGTGTGTGTGTGTGTGTGTGTGTGTGTGTGTGTGTGTGTGGACTGGCAGCGGCATCTGTTACCCGCCAATATCCGCCCTCACTGGATTAGGAAAATGAGTCTTAAGCCAGAACGGTGGAGGGGCGTGAGCAGCTTGTGCAGACAGGTGATGGGAGAGAGAGAGAGAGAGAGAGAGAGAGAGAGAGAGAGAGAGAGAGAGAGAGAGAGAGAGAGAGAGAGAGAGAGAGAGAGAGAGAGAGAGAGAGAGAGAGAGAGAGAGAGAGAGAGAGAGAGAGTATTTGAAGTCGAAAGGAGGAAAAAGGATGGTAGGTTTGGGTGAGAGAGAGAGAGAGAGAGAGAGAGAGAGAGAGAGAGAGAGAGAGAGAGAGAGAGAGAGAGAGAGAGAGAGAGAGAGAGAGAGAGAGTATTTGAAGTCGAAAGGAGGAAAAAGGATGGTAGGTTTGGGTGAGAGAGAGAGAGAGAGAGAGAGAGAGAGAGAGAGAGAGAGAGAGAGAGAGAGAGAGAGAGAGAGAGAGAGAGAGAGAGAGGGTGGGGGGATAGAAAGTCTTAGAAGAGGGGATGAGTTGAGGAGAGGGAGACTTGGCTTGGGAGGGAGGGGGTTGAGATGAAAGTAAGGAGAGAGAGAGAGAGAGAGAGAGAGAGAGAGAGAGAGAGAGAGAGAGAGAGAGAGAGAGAGAGAGAGAGAGAGAGAGAGAGAGAGAGAGATGAGGGGGGAAAGCTGGCTTAGGAGAGAAACGAAGGGTAGGGGAGGAGACTGGCGGGTTGTCTCCCTGATCCAGCATTTTGTCCCCTAAAGCACCGTGATTTAAAAACGATAATGGCCTGTCAAGTCTCCTCTGTCTCCTGCCGCCGTCCCAGAAAAGCCAGACTCACCCTTACGTCCACTTGTTACTGAGATAATTTTTGAGTTTGGTATTTTTTACCTCCGTCATATTTCTTATTTCGAGACAGGCAGATCGAGGCAGTGTGACCTTAAGTATATTGGGAGGAAGTAGACAAAGAATGGAAATGAAAAAGAGGAGGAAAAGAGTACAAAAGGCAATGAAGGCCATCCAGGGGATCGAAGCCAAAACAAAAGGAAAGAATAAAAAAGGGAAGGATGAATATTCAGAGGAAAAATATGAGAATAATCAAGGAGGGTGCCAGGATGGAAATTGAGTTTTAGAATAAATGTTAGTATAATCCCCTTCTGTAGACGAGAGAGAGAGAGAGAGAGAGAGAGAGAAAGAGAGAGAGAGAGATGTACTCCGACGTGGCTTCAAATTCCTTCATACATACCAAGGGAGACAGGAAGGCAAGGGCGGCAAGAGGACAGGGACCTGAAGCTAACCTTTGGCTAGTTTAGTGGTGGTGGTGCCGGTGGAGGAAGAGAAGATGAGGGTGGAGGTGGTGGAGGAAGAGGTGAAAGAGGAATGGATGCCTTGTTATTGTTACCAGTGTTCCCGGAAGAGGTACAAGAGAAAGAAGACTAGGGGGAAAAGGAAAAAATAGAAGAGGGAGAATGCTTATAGTTGAATATCATAGTCTTGGTTGTTGTGATGAACGAGGAAGGGGGAGGAAGAACACGAGAGCAAGAGAAAAAAACTGAAGACGTGATGGTTGCGGTAGTTATAGTGACAGTAATAATAGTAGCTGCCTTGGTGGTGGTGGTGGTGGTGGTGGAGGTGGTGGTGATGGATGAGCCAAAGTCCGCCATCCTTCACCGTTCTCTAAAAATACTCAACGGCCCACCACACCACAGTCTTCCCCTACAGTGGCGTGATGGATGACGTGTTGTGGCCCAGATTGTTATTGATTGTGGTGGGGGTGGTGGGGGGTGGTGAGGGCGGGGTGGTGAGGGGTGGACGACTAATTGTGGACCTGTACGATGGTTGGGGAGGGAGGGTGGTGGGGAAGGTAGACGAAGATTACGGGGACTGTTTTGACGTTCATTCATTGTGTTGCTGATAGTGGCCGCGGTGGTGGTGGTAGTGGGGGCAAGGATCGTCGTAGTACAAGTAGTAGTAGTAGTAGTAGTAGTAGTAGTAGTAGTAGTAGTAGTAGTAGTAGTAGTAGTAGTAGTAGTGGCAGCAGGAGCAGCAGCAGCGGCAGCAGCAGTAGCAGCAGCAACAGTAAATTAAGAAAAGAATAATCACTTGCCGAGGAACCACAAGAATAACATTACATAAAGTTAGTAGTAGAAAATGTTATTTGTGTTTCTTTTTGTACTTTACGTGGCACGCACATGCACAGAGAGAGAGAGAGAGAGAGAGAGAGAGAGAGAGAGAGAGAGAGAGAGAGAGAGAGAGAGAGAGAGAGAGAGAGAGAGAGAGACTGCGAGTTTATCCTCATATTCACCTTAACCCATTTTTACGCGCCCATTAACCTTCCTCTCCCTCCCTCCCCCGCCACCCCTCCTGCCTGAAGACGCCGCCCCTGCCACTCACTTCAAGTAATTAGCAGCAATCAGAGGTGGGTGTGGATTACCGGGGGACGGGGGATCCTCTTAACTATTATTGCCACTGCCTTTTACTACTGCTGCTGCTGCTGCTGCTGTTGCTAACACTATTGCACTTACTAATATTACAACTACTATTACGACACACAATAACAGTTGTTATTATTACTACTTCAGTCGTTGTCCTCATCACAAGCACCATCATCACTATTATTTGTTACACTTGTTTTTAACTGGATTACTACCACATTTTTTTTTCTCTGTGTTGATACATTTTTTTTTTAAGAATTGATTGTTCGGTGGCTATGACCGATAATACGAGCGAAGAGTTGTTCATTGTTGTGTTTATCATTTTTTTTTCTTCTTTTTGAATGTTTTACGTATAACCAACAGTAAAAGAAACGAGATGAAAAAAAAAAACTACAAACAGACTTGTCCTTCACCTGCTTAACTTTACCTCTTTAAAGCGATAGTGATTAAGACTGCCACATTCACCCACCTCCCCTTCCTCCTCCTCCACCACCACCACCACCACCACCAGGTAAGGACGAACACGCCTCCCACAAAAAACAAACTGCCCCTCCCCGTGTCGTAAATAATTTAACCCCCACCCTCTCTCTGCCCTCCCAGCACACCTTACCCTGCAACACGTTAACGCTCCGCCAATACTGCGTCTTACCTTTAAATATATTTCTCTTGGTAAATATTCCTTAACCCTTTCACTCCTCCTGTTATCCTCCTTCCCTCATTACTCTTCCTCTATTCCAGACTTTATTTTAATTTACTTTCTTTGCCAACACTCGCAACTATCACCTTTATCACGTCCTCTGCCTCACTTCTGATCGTCCTCTCTTTGTTTCTCTACTCTCTATCTGTCACTTCCCTACCTGGCATCCTCTTTGCAATCCCTGCCAATACCTGCACCAACGTCAAGAGGCAGGTGTCGTTGTCCTCACAGGTAAAGATCAATATCAATCAAGTAACGAGGCTTCACCTGGACGCGCGTGCATCTCTCTGGTATTAAGGCAGATTATCATGTGTGTGTGTGTGTGTGTGTGTGTGTGTGTGTGTGTGTGTGTGTCTGTGTGTCTGTGTGTCGCCCTCCCACGCCTCGCCTTGCGTTATGGTGGCGGTGGATGGTCCCTGTAGCCTCAGTGGGCCCCTCGCCGTAGTACCTCCCCGAGTAGATTCCTAATGTTTTCTCGCCAGCGCCTTCCACCTACGTAAAGTCGTATTTTTTTGTATTTATGCCTTGATTTCTGCTTCTATTCCTACTACTCGTAATACCTCACTTCGATTTTTTTTCGTTTATCTTTTTTTCCTCAATTTATCATTGCTTTTCTTCGTGTAGTTTTGTTTTAATATTCTTTTTATTAATTATATGTTTTCATGTGTTCGTCTTTTCCTTTTCCTCCTCTGTTTCCTTTTTTTCTCTCTCTCTGCACATGTCACACTGTACTGCTGCATCACTCTCCTTAATTCTCCTCATCTTTAATTCATTCCTCTTTCCTTGCCTTACTTTTTATTCCTCATCCTCTTCTCTTCTCTCTGCGTTTTCCTTCCTTTCCCTTCTTCTATTAATCGCACTTGTCTCCTTACCTTTCATTTTCCACCTCAGTTTTCCACTTTTCTTGCATTCCCTCCTTTTCCTTCCGTCCTCCGACAATGCATTTTTCTTTTTACTCTTCTCCTCTCCTTCACTCTCCCTGTGGCCTGTACCTCAAACGCCACTTTCTTCTCTCTTACTTTCCCTTCCCTCATTTTCTTTCTCTTTTTTCTTCTCCACTCTCCTTCTGTTTTTTTTTTCTTTCATTCTCCTTTCCTTTCTCTCCTTTTCTCCTTCCTTCTCTTTCTTCAGTCTCCACTTTTTTCTCCATCAGGGCTTTTACTTCTTCCTTTCCTTTCTTCTCCTCTTCCTTTCCCTCCATCCATTCTCATCTTCTTTCTCTCCTTCCCTTCCTTTTCCTCTCGTCCTCTTTTCTCTTATTTTTGTTTCTCTCCTCTTCCTTCACTCTCCTTTTTTTTCTCTCTCTCTCTCCTCTGTCCTTTTCTTCTCTTTTTCTTCCCTGGTTCTTCTCTTCCTGCTTCCCTCCTTTCTTCCCCCGAGTCAGTCCAATTATTCCTGCAGCAAAGTTTCCTCGGAGATACATCTTCATACCGTTATAATAAATTTTGGCGGGAGCCTTCCTTGTTTTGTGGCGGTTCAGGAGGTTGCTGCACGCACACACACACACACACACACACACACACACACACACACACACACACACACACACACACACACACACAGTTAGTTAACTTATTGACATGGGAGAACCAAAGTGGTATATCAACAAAATACATAATACGAAACAATTTCTAATACAAACCGGGTAATACATAATACATGATAAAATACATAATATAAAGTAGCAAAATACAAAATAGTGCATGTTATCCTCAGTTCAGACAATAAAAGGATAGAAAATTTGTATTAAAATATAATTAATCGAAATGTTCACACACACACACACACACACACACACACACACACACACACACACACACACACACACACACACACACACACACACACACACACACACACACACACAAGATTTTTGAGTGTACACTTTTAGTCACCTTATATACTTCAGTACCTCACATACTTATACGAATAAACGAACACATAATAAAGATGTACGTATGTTTACTTCAAGCATACATGCACACATTACTAACATATATATATATTTATATAATTCATACTTCTATTCTCCATGATTTAAATGAACACACAACTCTGCTCCGTCATGCAAGTTAATTTATTATTTCCTCCTCTTACGCGTCAGCCAGAACAGCTGTAAATTCTGCAGGGCAAGAAATAGAGCGAGGAAAGACGGGAAATATTATTATCTTCTTAAAAACGTGTTACGCCCACACACAAAAGTGATTAATTTATATGAAACAAAGAGTAATTCCTTTTCACTTGTAATGACAGACGACCTGAATATGTATGCCTGCAGACGAAAGACAGGGAGAGAGAGAGAGAGAGAGAGAGAGAGAGAGAGAGAGAGAGAGAGAGAGAGAGCTCTGCATAAATACATTATAAGGAGTTGGAAAGTGCATGGATGACCGCGCCAGCAATATGTTTTTGTTGTTTTTTTTGCTCTCGTCTCTCACTTCTTAATCCCTAAAAAATGCTTACAGTGTTTTGTTCAGTATTATCTCTCTCTCTCTCTCTCTCTCTCTCTCTCTCTCTCTCTCTCTCTCTCTCTCTCTCTCTCTCTCTCTCTCTCTCTCTCTCTCTCTCTCTCTCTCTCTCTCTCTCTCTCTCATCTTTTAAGTAAGGGAGTGAAGGAGGAAAACCATTATCTTTAATTCTTCTTCTTCCTCTTCTCACTCTCTCACACCTTTGTCCTTGCCTTGACCTTTCCTTCCCCTCCTTTATCCTCCTCAGACCACATTACCTTCCCTTCCCTTCCCTCCCTTCCCTTCCCCTCCCTTCCCACCAACTCACCCACTTTTCAAAACTCATCCCATTATAAGAAGTACATTGTGAAGTTGACTTATTTTTCGTTCTGCTCAGTAATGGTTTCCTTATAAAATTTTGAAGTCATCTTACTTTTGTTGGTTCCCTAATGGTTCCCCTACACACAGTAACTTTTTTCTTCTTTTCTCTTTTACTATAAGCAGGCATCCTATCTCCCTCTCTTTACGAAACTCTTCTGCCTTTTACGTCTTTTTTTCTTTTTTGTTATCTTGTTTTTAATTTTATTTGTGTTTGTTTTCCATGAAGGACGGCTCATCTTTGTTAGGTTTTCTTTATCTCTTTAATATAAACTTTTATTGCTATCTCATGATTTCACGTATAGTATTCAACTCAGTATATTTGTAATTCTCTCTCTCTCTCTCTCTCTCTCTCTCTCTCTCTCTCTCTCTCTCTCTCTCTCTCTCTCTCTCTCTCTCTCTCTCTCTCTCCCTGGAAGTTGAAGATTGCCTTGAATTTCATGAGAATAATATAAAAAAAAGTGTATGCAAGCTGAAGTTTATAATTGGAGAACATATTTCATTATTCTTTTATTTTGCTTGTACGTGAATCCCAGGAATCGTTCTCTTAATATTACATTACCACATTACTTGAACATCCTTCATCAGAAAATTAATCCAGTGAAAGTGCATGTGTGTGTGTGTGTGTGTGTGTGTGTGTGTGTGTGTGTGTGTGTGTGTGTGTGTGTGTGTGTGTGTGTGTGTGTGTATGTGTGTGTGAAGTGAAAATGAACACACACACACACACACACACACACACACACACACACACACACACACACACACACACACACACACACACACACACACACTCTCTCTCATAGCGTAACTTTACACATTAACCTCGCATGGACCAGCTCTAATGTAGCGTCTTACTCCCAAAACACACACACACACACACACACACACACACACACACACGTTATGTTTCAATCTCTCGTACATTTCAGCACATTTTCAGCTGTATTGCTCTGTTTTCTCTCTTTCTCCTTTTTTTTTCTTGTTTGTTCCGTCTTTCCTCAGACGGCATTTACTTTTGCCATGTTTCTCCTCCTCCTCCTCCTCCTCCTCCTCCTCCTCCCTCAGCTCCGCATGTTCATAGCCAAAAGCCAGTTGGAGTTTGTTTACGGTAAACATGTTTATATTTTTTGGGTTCAGTAAAATGGTGAAGTATTCCTCCTCTGCTGAATCTTGTTTTCTTTTGTGCTGAGGGCAGACTCATTACGTCAGCCTTTGGATTCTCTTCCTTTCTGCACATATTCTCTTCTATTTTCGTATTTATTGGATCTAAAATGGCTTCGTATTGGCAGTCACTTATGAATAAACCTGCAAAATATCTTCTAGTAATAGTTTCTTGCTGAGTAACTTTCATTTAATTATCTGGACTTATTTACCTGAGCTTATCACCTCCCTTAATGAGCCTGACTCGCTCCACGTCAAAAAGCCTGTTTTATTTTTATCAAGATGAAGGAGCTCGGGCTCGGGCGTCATGTTCGCGTCCTGATAACGTCTAGTGAAGATGTAAAGGCTCGGGTCACGTCGCGTTTAAGTGGCGTGTATTACATGTGCTGCAGCCGTCATGACCCCGGCGGGTGTGTTGCGAGGTGCGTGGCGATTACAGGTGCCGTGGCCTGGACGTGACGAGGATGCACTTGGTATATGTATGTTCTCTTTTCAAGTACCTGAGCGCCGGTTATGTACTTGTATGGCTTATAAACTGTGTGATTTGAACATATTATGAACGTGTACGGACCGACCGTGTGACGTGAGTGTGTGGTGGACTCCGTATTCGTTTCGTTTTGTTGAGAATAATATGTCTGATGTAAGTAAAGTTAACATTATATTTTGCTGCAAGTTGAGATCATTATTTTGTTCAAAGTTAGGCAAAAACTTGACCGCGACTGCCGCTAGGGGCGAGTATTCAAGTCTCCACCATCTCCAGGCCTTCTCGTACCCACACCCCCAACCCCCGCATCCTGCCTCTTTTTCCGAACTCAGCATCCCTCCAGCAACCATCCTCCTTCCCAACTTTTTTTTTTTTCTGAACTCCGCGAAAGGACCTCCTCTCCACATTCTTCCTTCCTCCAGCCATCATAATCGAATCTCCTTTTTCCTCTTTTTAACTTTCTTTTTCCTGTATCGCCGCAACAAGTTCCATACGAGCCTCATTCTCATGTTCTATTGTAACCCCACCCAACTTCCTTATTATTTTCTTCATTGTATATATCCATAGCTTTACGTCTATCAAACCCATCTTCTTCACACTCTCCATTACTCCTCTCCTTCCATTCCCTCCTTCTTCCGTGTTAGTATGATCGTCCATTAGTCGCCCACTATAAACTTTTTTTCTATAATTTTTCTTGCTCGTGTTATCTTGATTGTATCTGTTTCTTACATTCTTCCTCACACTTCTCTTTCTTTTCTAAAATTTGTGACCTTTCACGCGTCACCCATCTTGCTCTTGTTCTCTTATCCTCTCCTTTCCCCCACATTTCTTCGTATTCCCTCTCACCGCGCCTCTCCTGCCGCCCATTCACCTCAGCCACAACGGTAATTATTTTCTAACTTCTTTCTCCTCCTCGTTCTGCTCTCCGCCTACTTCCTGCTCCTCATCTTCCTCTGCTTCCTCCTCTTCCTTCACCACCACCACCACCACCTCTTTATTCTCCTCCTCCTCCTTCTCCTCCTCCTCCTCCTTCACGGAAGTGGGAGTTAGCGCTGGGTCTTGTTCGTCGCGTTCCTTGTTTCTCCTGCAGAAGGAAAATTTTGGCCCGGGTTCATATTCGAAAGTCTGCGACACAAGTTAGTTTTGACTATTGTTGTTTTCGTCGTGCCCGTTGACGTTAGTGTTGTTGCTGCTACTGGCGGTGCTGTTGTGTCTGTGTGTGTGTGTGTGTGTGTGTGTGTGTGTGTGTGTGTGTGTGTGTGTGTGTTGGTTAGTTAGTAGTAGTAGTAGTAGTAGTAGTAGTAGTAGTAGTAGTAGTAGTAGTAGTAGTAGCAGTAGTAGCAGCAGCAGCAGCAGTAATAGTAGTAGCAGTAATAGTAATAATGTTATTGAAACCATAATGGCACTTTGTTATTAATTATTAATCCATTGTGTTTTCCAGCAGCAAAGAGATGTGCCGGTAAATCCCCATCACCACTATAGCACCGGCACTACTGTAGGCATGATCCTCCCCTCCCTCAACCCCTCCCCCCTCCGCTATGCACAATCATGAGCCGTTTGCAGCCAAAACAAAAAGACCAAAATAAATAAATAAAACACTAAGAGGAACGAGTATCATGCCGTTTCACAACCCGTATTTAGCGTACGTGCAGGCCTTCCAATAACACGATGCGTAAATTGACGCTGAGACGTAGACGCAATAACGGTAATAAAAATAATATGTAGTAACGGCGCGTGCCAACCCGTCCTTAAAAAGAGCAGCGCCAAACCGTAATACGTATGTGGCGCAAGATGGACGACCACCACCAGCTAATTAAAGGTGGTGCCAGGTATCTTATGACGACCCTAAGACGACCCGGATCCATGCAGGTGTGTACGTAGAGGTGCTGGTTCACACACACACACACACACACACACACACACACACACACACACACACACACACACACACACACACACACACACACACACACACACACACGTACATATAAAGGCACATACATACACGCTATTGCACTACTCCAATTTCCTTTGGCCTGCACACGTCCTACATGCATTATGAAGGCGAGCAAAGGAAAGTGTGACTTGACGCGGCTGTGTGTGGTGAAGGGGGAGGGGATTATTGTGTTGCTATTCTTATTGTTCATTATTACCTTTCTTCTTTGACATCTTTATTTTTTTCTTTTCCCTTTTTCATCTCATCATTCTTCTTATTCTTATTATAATTCTCATTCTCATCGTCATTATCGTCATTATTTAATTTTTTACTACTACTACTACTACTACTACTACTACTACTACTACTACTACTACTACTTCTACAACTGCTGCTGCTGCTGCTGCTGCTACAACAACTACTACTACTACTACTACTACTACTACTACTACTACTACTACTACTACTGCTGCTGCTGCTGCTGCTGCTGCTGCTGCTGCTGCTGCTGCTGCTGCTGCTGCTGCTACTACTACTACTACTACTACTACTACTACTACTACTACTGCTGCTGGTAATAATAATAACACTAATAATAATAATAATAATAATAATAATAATAATAATAATAATGATAATAATAATTTTGATAATGATAATAGTAATAATAATAATAGTAATGATAATAATAGTAATAATAATAATAATAATAATAATAATAATAATAATAATAATAATAATAATAATAAAAGTAATAACATTAATGATAATAATCATATTCATAATAATATCATTAATGGTATTAGTATTATTAGTACATTGCAACACATGAAGTTAATGACGCTACACTCGCTTAACTCCACTTACCATCACACTCAACCTCCTTACCCTTCACATTCCCTCTCCCTCTTGCGCATTCAACACCCCCTTTCTCATCCCTCTCCCATCCCTCGCCCTCTTCACCCTCTTCACCACTCCTTCGAACTTGACTCATCTCATCACTTTGCCACCACTCGTACAAAAATAGCTGGAGCCCTTCACCCAACATTAATATCCTTCCACCTCACTCTTCACCCTCCCCATGGAACACCTGAGCTCCACTAATTCGCTCCCCATTACCTATCTCGCTCAGGTAGACACGATTATGAGTAACCCTGAGTGAGTGTTGTATTTATTTATTTTATTTATTTATTTATTTTTTAAGGAGGGCACTGGCCAAGGGTAACAGCAAAAAGAAAAAAAAAGGCCTAATTAGGTGCCAGTTCCAAAGTAAAGGTCAAAAAGGGTCATCCGAAATTAGAGGATAAGTGTCTCGAAACCTTCCTTTTGAAAGAGTTGAAGTCATAGGATGCAGTGTGTGTGCGTGTGTGTGTGTGTGTGTGTGTGTGTGTGTGTGTGTTTGGTGATGAGTTAATGGAAGTGTGAAAAAAAAAACGGTAGCAGTGTGTGATAGGCAGGAGAGAGAGAGAGAGAGAGAGAGAGAGAGAGAGAGAGAGAGAGAGAGAGAGAGAGAGAGAGAGAGAGAGAGAGAGAGAGAGTTATACCAGTGAATCCGTGAATATAGTGGGAGTAGAAGGCTAAACGATGGAAAAGCGTCCGCGTGAAAGTGTGGCTTTATGAAAGAAGGATGAGTCGAGGATTGGTGGCTGAATATATATACGTAGCAACAAAGGGAAAAAATAATAGAAACTGATGGGGACTAATTATTGTGAAGCGTACCTACCCTTTTTGCCTCTCTCTCTCTCTCTCTCTCTCTCTCTCTCTCTCTCTCTCTCTCTCTCTCTCTCTCTCTCTCTCTCTCTCTCTCTCTCTCTCTCTCTCTCTCTCTCTGTGTGTGTGTGTGTGTGTGTGTGTGTGTGTGTGTGTCAAAAGGTAAATAACCAATTGGTGTGGTGAATGGAGTGGTGTTTGTCCGCGCTGTTTGGTGAAAAGGTGCTACAAGGATTACGATTAACAGACAGAGGCAGACACGGCTTTGCTGTTACTGTTATTATTATTATTATTATTATTATTATTATTATTATTATTATTATTATTGGTGGTGGTAGTAGTAGTAGTAGTAGTAGTAGTGATGGTGGTGCTAGTGGTGGTGGTGGTCGTCATCATATCATTATCGTCGTCATTATCAAAAGAACGCAAAAGAGACACCTTAATTCCAGGAAAAGTTAACTAAAGCAACAAGAATCAACAAAGAATCAGCGGATGAAAAGTGCACACGTACTCATAGATAAGGCGGATGGAAGTGAAGGTGGAGGGACGTAAGAGGGATAATGATGGAGGGAGAGGGAGAAAGGGACGTACGAGGGAGAGTGGGGGCATGCGTTGAGTGGAGAGTGGAGTGGAGAGAGAGGGGGAAGGAAGAACGTATCCCAATATGTACAAAATTAATGACCGTCTTCGGAAAATCATGAATACAATTTTATTTATTGGAACGACAAACCCGAGTGCGAGTTGTGAGAAATTTAATAACTTAATGAAGGCGTGGAGGCGGCGCGGCGTGGCGTAATGCGGGAGTGAATTAGCGCCGCCGCCAGTGATGAATGGAGCCGCCGGTGCTGGGAGGGCGGGGGGAAAATAATGCCGAGTTCCCGAGTAAGGCACCAATGGCCGAGTGTTGAGGCGCAGCTTGGTGGTGGTGGTGGTGGTGATGATGATGATTAATAACAGTGTTGGTGATTATGGCATAAGAATGGTGGTGATGGTGATGATGGTGATGATGGTGGGAGTTGTAATGATGATAGTAATAATAATCATATCTTATATAATAAAACACTGTCTGTCTGTCTGTGTGTCTGCTTTTCACAGAAAAAAAATTGAACTGATTGTGATGAAATTTGATAAGGGAGTCCCTCTTGATCCGGGCTATGTCTTAACTTCTTCTAACTCTAAACCGTTAGATTATTCAGGCAAATTTGTCACAGTAACCGAGTTCTTGATGGTGGCGCCAGGTATACCGTAACCCATTTTTGATGGTGAAGCCAAGCACTAATTGTTAGCTTGGATTTTTTATGGTGCATGGGGAGAGGTATAAATGGAGCATTCATTGTCAGCTTGGGAGTTGAGTCTCGTCAGCCTGCCGATTTTTGTTTCATCAAGTCCAGTCAGAGAGGAAAATATTCATTTTTGTAACTGCTGATATAACAGGTTCCAAAAGAAATCAATAAATATATGTCCGTTCATTCAGGGGAAACATTTTTAATGGCTACCGACAGAGGGCATGTACAACAGTAAACGGACGTATATTTTAGGTTCATTATAAAGTAAACTTTATTTAGTTGATAGCTTTGCCGAACAAACCAATGACTTAAGGTGATAAATCGTGCTTTGGGGAGCCAAATTTTATGCGGACAACCCAGGGTAATTCTGCTAGTAGATAATAATAATAATGATAAGAATAATGATAATAATAGTAGCAGTACTAGAAAAAGGTGTAGCAGTAATAGTAGTAATAATAGTAGTAGTAGTAGTAGTAGTAGTAGTAGTAGTAGTAACAAAGTAATAATAGCAATAATAGGAACAACAACAACAACAACAACAACAACAGCAACATCAATAATAATAATAATAATATCAATGAAAATAATAATAATAATGATGGAGGTAATAAGAGTACTACTAAAATATTAATAATAATGATAGTAATAATAATGATAATAATAATAATGATAATAATAATAATAATAATAATAATAATAATAATAATAATAATAATAATAATAGTAATAATAATAATAACAGTAACAACAACAATACCAATAATAATAATGATAAAAAGGGTAGGAGAATCATGATGATTAAATAGCTACAATATGCCAGGAATACGTGGACGCGAAAAAGAAGCACTTATATTAATTAAAAACATCCGTGATTTTTATTCAGTTCATTACCATTTTTTATGTCGCAAAAAAATACACATATATATTAATGTAGGCATGAAAAACGTATTAGATAATAGAAATTCCTGAAATTGAGGAACACTTTTTTTTCAATCAGTGTATAACCAATGATGAAAAACAAATTAGTTATTTAATCCTGAATCGGATCTAGGATAAATTAAGCACATAACCCGCGGTGAATAAAAAGAAAAAAAATGGATGTATGAAATTGTGAATGACAGATGAGAAGCGTGAAGCCTGTACTCGCCGTGAAGGAAGAGCGTGAACTTAGTGTCTCTAGTGAAGGAGAAACATGGAGTGTGCGTGTGTCTCTCGTGAAGGAAGAGCGTAAAGTGTGCTTGTGTCAGTCGTGGAGAAGCATGAAGTGTGAGTGCGCCATTCGTGCTTGAAGAGCGTGAAGTGTGCGTGTGTTAGAAGTGAAGGTGAAGCGTGAAGCGTGTACTCGCTGTGAATTTAGTGTCAATCGTGAAGGAGAAGCGTGAAGTGTGTGTGTGTCAGTCGTGAAGGAGAAGCGTGAAGCGTGTACTCGCCGTGAAATTAGTGTCTGCCATGAAAGAAGAGCATGAAGTTTGCGTGTGAGTCGTGAAAAGCGTTGTGTCACGTGTACTTGTGCCCTGCCAGCGCACCTTGCCTAATTCTATCTAAGCTCCGCCACATTCAGATGAGTTCCAGTTACTATTTCCTGCGCTTCTCGTTTTTCTTTATTTCTTCACGTAGCTTGTCGAAGGAACCACCGACCCTTTTCTCCCCTCCTTGTCGCCACCAACGCACCCCTTCCCCTTCCCTGTCTCAGTCGCCCCACCCCATCCCCCTCCTACCCCACATCCACTCCTGCACCTTTCCCGGAATCTGGATTTCTTGAATGAATTTTAAAGCTTTACTCGGATTTTTGAGTTTCTTGTGTCTCAATGTCTCCAATGTTAGTTTGTTATTTGCTGTACGAAAGTTTTATTAGTGTTTGAGCAGCAGGAGGGAAAGACGCACACGCTCACCCTCTTCCATCCACCCACACCCACACCCACTTACACCCACACCCATCCACACCCACACCCACCTACACCCACACTCACCTACACATCCACAGTCACTTATCCCCAACCACCTACACCCACACTCATCTACACACTCACACCAACCTATATACACCCACCTATACCCACACTCACCTACACACCCACACCCACACCCACCTATACACACCACCTACACCCACACATATCTACACCCACAACCACCTGTACCTTTATCCACCTTCACACCCCGACACACACAGCATTTAAAGAATAACAAGCATTCATAGTCTCGATGCGATTTTGTTAATCCGCATTTTTATGGCCCCCTTTTTCTATATTTATGTACTATATATATTTTACGATTTTTAATCTGCATTGTAGCGTGCAAGCCTCGCCGTTCCAAAATTGTATTTTTTGGAATGCGAAAAATGGCATTTTTTTTTCTTTCTCATGTATTTGCTCATTTTATATTTCATATCTAGCAAATTAATTTGGTTCCCACTCTTTTCGCTCCACACATTTAATTTCTCCTCCTTTCATAATGCTTAAAATGCTAGCCACAAATTTTCTTCGACATTTTCTGTAAAAAGAATAAAGGAAGGAAAGCAAGATTGGAAGAGAAGAAGGAAGCAAAACCCGCCACAGCACCTTGCCTTGGCTGTGTCACGGTGTAGGAAGGAAAGCAGGAGGGGGTGAAGGGAGAGTTTAGCGTATCCCTCCCTCCCTCTTCTCTTCCCTCCCCCAACCTGCCGCTGGCGTGAGAGGAAGCAGTTGTCTGTCTTCTACGTATTGATTATATATTCTATGTCTCCTTAGTGCAGGGAAGGGAAAAGGGGAGGAGCTGGAGGAACGGAGGGGAATGGAAGGGGGAGGACTTGGAGGAAAGAAAGAGAAGGGGGCAAAGGTCAGCGTGGGATGCATCGTGTGTGTGTGTGTGTGTGTGTGTGTGTGTGTGTGTGTGTGTGTGTGTGTTTGGTTGGTTGCTTTTAAAGTTAACAGATGTCTTGATCGTTTTAAGCTCTTCAGTGTGTGTGCCTTTACGTTAATCTTGACTTACTTATTACTTGTACTTGTGGGGACATGGGTTAAAAAAAGAAAGAAAGAAAGAAAGCAGTGGAGCCAAGCAATCTAAGGAATGGAAAGGATTTGCAAACTATCATGTAAAGCAGTGTGCCGCGCTAAGGCACGTCAGGTAAGCTCGCCGAGGTGGTGTACCACGTAGCTATACCAATTAAGGTGAATTATAAATTAATAAAGTTACATAAGGTTAGGTTGACGTTATCTCTCTCTCTCTCTCTCTCTCTCTCTCTCTCTCTCTCTCTCTCTCTCTCTCTCTCTCTCTCTCTCTCTCTCTCTCTCTCTCTCGCTGTCTATCTATCACGCTTCCCTGCCACAAAAGTGTTTAATTTGACACTCTTGTCTCTATTCCATTCATCACTCCGTCTCGTCTCGCTCTCTCCTCGCCGCGTGTTCCCTTTCGTGCTTCTCACTCCTGCTCATTCTCCCTCCTCTTCTCTCTTCTCATATTCCCTCTTTAACTTTGTCTATATTTTCACTTTTCCCCTCTCCTACCTTTATACTTCCTCCTCATTCTATTTTTCGCAAGTAGTCTCTCTCTCTCTCTCTCTCTCTCTCTCTCTCTCTCTCTCTCTCTCTCTCTCTCTCTCTCTCTCTCTCTCTCTCTCTCTCTCTCTCTCTCTCTCTCTCTCTCTCTCTCTCTCTATATATATATATATATATATATATATATATATATATATATATATATATATATATATATATATATATATATATATATATATATATATATATATATATCCTCCTCCTCCTCCTCCTCCTCCTCCTCCTCCTCCTCCTCCTCCTCCTCCTCCTCCTCTCTCTCTCTCTCTCTCTCTCTCTCTCTCTCTCTCTCTCTCTCTCTCTCTCTCTCTCTCTCTCTCTCTCTCTCTCTCTCTCTCTCTCTCTCTCCTGCCGTAAGTGGATCGCGATATAATTTAATAAACGAAAGCCACCTCGACCTCTTAAGCGGGGAGATGGAGGGCGGTGCGGCGAATATCGAGCCTGCAGGTGTGTGTGTCCAGGTGTGCAGCGCCAGTGTGAGGCTAATGGCAGGTGTACCTAAGCAGGGCGAGGTGTCTTAATGATTGTTGTCCCTTTACATCAATTGCTCATCAACTTTGTTTGAAAGATTTGGATGTGTGGTGTGTTTTGGGGGAGGAAGAGGGAGAGGGAGGGAAGTATTGTTTGTATGTGTAGGAGTTTTTGCTTGTGTGTGTATGTGTGTGTGTGTGTGTGTGTGTGTGTGTGTGTTTAAGAGAAAGGAGCGTTTTAGAAGGATATGTTTAAAAGATATAAGATATGAATATCAATATTTATCTGTTTATCTATCTGTCTGTCATGCTCTCTATATATCTATCTATCCAAATGTATATTTAAGTACCTGTCTACCATCTATCTGTCCATCCACCCATCCATTTGCCTGTCTGTCTGTCTGTCTGTCTGTCTACGTATACGTTAGCAATGTACTACTTAACGAAGACACCTAAACAAAGTCGTCTGTCTATCTATCTATATATCACTTTGCCTGTCTGTGTATACATTAGTAGTGTACTATTCAAGGAAAGCGCCCAAGCGAAGTCTGTGAAGGAGCTGAATGGACTCGAATAAATCAGATATTAATGTAAAGTCTGATTGCATAAATGTAAGCAAGTATATTGTTCTCAGAGTGATATAACTTCCAGACCAGTTCGTTAGGGCTTTATCAGGTAATGTTATAAGGTAATGTGTTACGCTTCCCTCAGGTGTGCTGGCCCGGTCTCAGGTGCGGCAGGTTAATATCACGAGCTAAGGTAAATCCAGGGGTGTTGACTCGGCCTGTGCTGTGTTTAGAGAAAGTGGCGGCTGTGTTGGGGTAGTCTCAGGTGTATCACGCTTCCGGCGAAGGGATGGAGGGGTGCAGGTATGCTAAGCACACTCACACAGGGCTCACGGATACACGCTCTACTTGTTCTGATTACAAAGCGCCTTTCTGCTCTTGGTAGGCGATTAGTCTTAGATCAAAAGGACGTTGAGGACTTGATGAAGGTACTGATGCTTTACACCGTCACTATTTCATCTTTTTCCTGTCGTGGGATATTCTTTAGCTTTTTTTTTTCTTTTTTTTTTTTTTTTTTTTTTTTTTGTCACAGGGGCGTTTGTTCGTCGTTTGTTATTTGGTGTAAAGTAGGTGAAGGTGAGCTATATATTATGGTGATTGAGGAGCTCTCTCTCTCTCTCTCTCTCTCTCTCTCTCTCTCTCTCTCTCTCTCTCTCTCTCTCTCTCTCTCTCTCTCTCTCTCTCTCTCTCTCTCTCTCTCTCTCTCTCTCTCTCTCTCTCTCTCTCTCTCTCTCTCTCTCTCTCTCTCACACACACACACACACACACACACACACACACACACAGCATAATAAATGACCCACGTACATGAATTAACTGGCAGGCGTCGACGGATAACGAGAATAACATAACACCAGGACATATCAGCATTCAGGGACTTCCTCAGGTATATACAGCCACACCTGCTCCTCCTCCTCCTCCTCCTCCTCCTCGTCCTCCTCTCCACAGGTGTATCACGCACAGGTAACGGTCCCTCCTCACCCCAAACCATTCCCCATTCCCATTCCCGTCTCCTCCCAAGTTACGGCCACCCCCTTCCCTCTGAATCCCCTCCTGCTCTCAACTCTCTCTTCCATAGCAAGGTGTGGTTCACGTAAATTAGCCATCCAGGCACGCCGTCTCCTAAGTGTTGCAGGTAAGGTCCCGTGTGGATCATAACTGCCGGTAAAGTAAAAGGCAGGACACC
>NC_087161.1:18768522-18776022 GCF_035594125.1 Scylla paramamosain
CCCTTTTCGCCTTACCTGAACTATTCATCTTCCTCTCCTTCCTTCTCCCCGTATCACGTTTTCACTTTCTAACCTCCCCCTACTTTGCCTACCTCTCTCTTTTTAGTGTTCTCATCTACTTCCTTCTCCTTTCCTCCCTCCTTCCATCTCCCTCTTTTCTTCTCCCCGTTTCTCGTCCCCATATGTCGTTCTCATCTAACCTATTCTTGCCTTGCCTACTTCCCTATATCTCCCTTTTTTTTTCTCTATATCTTTTCGTCTACGCCCTTCTCCTTTCCTCTCTCCTTATATCTTCCCTTCTTCATCTTCTCCCTCTCTCCCTCACCCTCCACTCCTTCAGTCTCCCACATCACCATTCAAAATCCAATATCGAAGTTGTGCATTACGCTGCTATGTGTGCAAAGTTAAAAAATTCATGCAGCGTTTCTTAAGAGCCACGTACTTTTATTGGGTTTATTGCACTCTGGCGCATTTCACTGCGTTCCTTTTTCATTTCTGTAGGGGCTGCAACACCTCCTGGTATTTATCATTTACCACCTTTTACCGGCGTGTCATTCACCTCTGTGTGTGTGTGTGTGTGTGTGTGTGTGTGTGTGTGTGTGTGTGTGTGTGTGTGTGTGTGTGTGTGTGTGTGTGTGTGTGTGTAAGCGAAATTAAAGGAGAAATACAGGGTTAATACCTTTAGTTGGTCACACTGAAGGGGGTTTGGCGCGGGACTGGCTTACTGGTGAAAGGGAGAGTTGTTGGAGTGGGAGAGGAGGAGGTGAGGGGAGTTGCG
The DNA here is from genome assembly GCF_035594125.1 of Scylla paramamosain. Taxonomy (NCBI): domain Eukaryota; kingdom Metazoa; phylum Arthropoda; class Malacostraca; order Decapoda; family Portunidae; genus Scylla; species Scylla paramamosain. The sequence goes on from NC_087161.1 coordinate 18,769,301, forward strand.
GCAGGTGATCCATTATTAATCACAGGTAAAGTTGGTGCCGTTCCGTTTGTCTGTTCCGGTAAATTAGTTATTCGGCGCTTAACTTGTAGCAAACAGACTTGGTAACACTAATGGCAGCGCGGCAGAGAGAGAGAGAGAGAGAGAGAGAGAGAGAGAGAGAGAGAGAGAGAGAGAGAGAGAGAGAGAGAGAGAGAGAGAGAGAGAGAGAGATGGGGGAGGGGGGGAAACTCTCAGAAACAGGAACGTACTGAGAAACAGGACAGACAAACAGACACGCTGGTATGCTGACAGACAGACAGACACGCGCACACATTCTGACTTCATGCAAACTGAAAGCAACTGACACAGTCGTGTAGGTATGCAGCAACAAAGGAATACATACGTCCACATAATTCCAAACACACACACACACACACACACACACACACACACACACACACACACACACACACACACACACACACACACACACACATACACACACGAGGCAACATTAAATAGGAAAGAAAACAGCGGTGGCAATAACAGCACGTGATAAATGGCAAGATAATGGGTTTATGGGGTTTGTGGCGCGGCCCATTGTTGTCCTTGATGGCTCTTTTCCTTGGCATTAATGACGCGCTCCTCCCTCATGTTCCCCCTCCTTCTCTCCATGATCTCTTCCACACATTAATCAGCCTCCTCCTTTCTTTACAGCTCTGATGGTCTCTCTCTCTCTCTCTCTCTCTCTCTCTCTCTCTCTCTCTCTCTCTCTCTCTCTCTCTCTCTCTCTCTCTCTCTCTCTCTCTCTCTCTCTCTCTCTCTCTCTCTCTCTCTCTCTCTCTCTCTCTCTCTCTCTCTCTCTCTCTCTCTCTCTCTCTCTCTCTCTCTCTCTCTCTCTCTCTCTCTCTCTCTCTCTGGCTGTAACTGTTTTTTTTTTTTATAATTATATACGTGTGTGTGTGTGTGTGTGTGTGTGTGTTTTGGGGGGGTGAGTTCTTTAAAATGATCAGTGATTGGAAGATAATGGTGATGGTGGTGATATTGTGTAATTTAGGTGTAGATATATTAATACTTTTTATAATGATGACAGTGATGATTATATTAATAGTAAGACAGCTGTTGCTGTTGGTGCTAATGATGATAATAATAATAATAATAATAATAATGATAATAATAATAATAATAATAATAATGATAGTAATAATAATAATGATAATAATAATTATTATTATTACTATTATTACTATAACAATTGAAATTGTAAGTACTAATATATACGCATTACCTCCTCTTCTTTTAATGCTGCTGTTACTACCACCACCACCACCACCACCACCACCACTACTACTACTACTACTACTACTACGACTACTAATACTACTACTACTACCACCACTACTAATACTACTATTACTAATGCTGCTACTACTACTACTACTACTACTACTACTACTACTACTACTACTTACTAAATATATACTAATCTACTACTACTATTACTTCTACTACTTTTACATTACATATAGTAGTACTACTACATTTAATTACTACGAAGCAAAAAATATCTTACCAGTACTTTTATTATCAACCTCCACTACTTTCCCTCCCTCCTTCCCTCCCTTCCCTCCTTCCTTCTTCCCTCCCTCCCTCCCTCTCCGTCGCCTTATTAACACTGATGACTATTCAGGCAACATTAATCTTCCCTCATGCCCGGCGAAGAGGAATGAGGAGGAGGAGGGGGAGGAGGAGGAAGAGGAGGGGAGGGGGAGAGGAGGGGGTGGGTAAAGGGGGTCAAGGGGAGGGTACATCACTGACCTAAGGGGTGTGGCCGGCGGGTTCGTCCATTAGGGTCAATCTTTCCTAATTACTCCACCTTTTCCTCACCTTAATCTCCCGCCTTTCACTGTCTCTAATCAGGTAGAACTGCGAGGGAGAATTTCAAGACTTTTCTTCTTCGTCGTCGTCTTCTTCGTTGTTGTTGTTGTTGTTGTTGTTGTTGTTGTTGTTGCTATTGTTGTTGCTATTGTTGTTTTTGTTTTTGTTGTTTTCTTAATTTCCCTCTTCCTCTTTTTTTTTATTATCTTCTCCCTTCGTTCTCTTTGACATTCTTCTCCTTCATCTACTTATTTTTTTCTTCTTCCATTTGAGTATTTTCTTTTTTTCTCATTCTTCTCTTTCGTCCATGTTATTTTGTCTTTCCAGCCATCTCTCTCTCTCTCTCTCTCTCTCTCTCTCTCTCTCTCTCTCTCTCTCTCTCTCTCTCTCTCTCTCTCTCTCTCTCTCTCTCTCTCTCTCTCTCTCTCTCCTCTCTCTCTCTCTCTCTCTCTCTCTCTCTCTCTCTCTCTCTCTCTCTCTCTCTCTCTCTCTCTCTCTCCTGCTTGTCTTTCACCTTACCACTATCTCTCCTCTACTTCTTTCTTTTACCGTTATTTCTTAATTTTGACAATGTTTTATCTTTTTTCCTCTTCCTTTTTCCTTTTCATCCTCTTCTCATTGATATGTCTTCCTTCTTATCACGTGTCTATTCTTGCTAATCGTTCCCTAATCTCTTCCTCCTCCTTTTTCTCCTTTTTGCTTCTCTTTCCTTCTCTTATCCCTTCCCTCCATCCTACCCCCTTCCTCCCACCAAGTGATCACACATCCTATGACCTCACTAAGCTTCCCACAATCCCCAGTTGACCCCAGAGGGAAAGAAAAAAGAAAAAAAAACAGAAAAGAGGTAAGAAAGAAAGGAAGAGAGGGAGAGGAGCAAGGAGGAGAGAGGAGCACCTAACCCCGTATTGTCGTTCCTCAGGGAAATTATTGGGAGGAAAAATCTCTTCAGGACGATAGTGAGAAGGATTTTTTTGTGATATAATTTTATAGGAAGAGATTCATGTCGAAAGTAAAGAGGATTTTTGGGGACTTTTTTTTAATCTTTTATTTTTGTATTTATTTATTTATTTATTTATTTATTATTTATTTTTTTATTGCATGTATACATGATTGCTATGTTTATGAAATCATTTTATTTTATTTGTTTATTTCTTTTTTTAGCTTGGGAGTGTATGTAAATATTATATGTGTGTTTTATATTTTCAAGTATATATATATATATATATATATATATATATATATATATATATATATATATATATATATATATATATATATATATATATATATATATATATATATATATATATATATATATATATATATATATATATATATATATATATATATATATATATATATATATTTAATCTTTATTTACTAGTATTTTTTATTTTTTTATTTATTTATTTATTTATTTATTCATTTACTATTTTTATTTATTGATTTTTATTTATTTATTTTTTGTATGTGTACTTACAGTTTCTTTATTCTTGTTTATTTATTTATTTATTTTGTGTACTTACGATTCTTTTTGGGGGGATGTGATGGTCATTTATACTTTAGAAAATTTTTTTATTTTTTTTAAAGAAAATCTTAACTATTGCGTGTTTTTACTTTCGCATTACTTTTTTCTTTTCCTTCTTTCTTCATTAGATTCTTTCTTTTTTTTTCACTGGTGAAAGAAAAGTGAGTGAAAAAATCGAAACTGTAGACAAGTATTATTTCTTTTTTTTCCCCATTGTATTTGTCACGTAATTAATTACATTTCTTTCCTCTTTTCAGGTAAGTGTGGAAAAGCGGCAGGTGTGAGTGAAGGAGAGGTGCTAATAGGACAGTTCTGTAGGAGGTTCGATCAACACCAGGTCAACGTTATTGATCTCACTCGTTTATTAATTTGTTAATCTCTTCCCTCTCTCTTCTTTCCTGGTATTAAAAATGAGTAGTGGGAAGGGAGGGGAAGGACTGGAATAAAAATAGAATAAACGAGAATAATAGAGTCAACAAAGGCAATACAACTCTCTCTCTCTCTCTCTCTCTCTCTCTCTCTCTCTCTCTCTCTCTCTCTCTCTCTCTCTCTCTCTCTCTCTCTCTCTCTCTCTCTCTCTCTCACGCAGCGCACTCATAACAACTTGTTCTCCCCTCACACTGAACACCTTCGATCGAACTGTGCAAAGAGAGAGAGAGAGAGAGAGAGAGAGAGAGAGAGAGAGAGAGAGAGAGAGAGATGCATCGGCCTGGTTGACTCTCTTATTTTTCCTCTTTTATCATATTTTTCCTTTCCACACTCACTCCTCTCTCCTCTCTCTTCCTCCTCCTCCTCCTCCTCCTCCTCCTCACAAAGAGCATGAACGTAAACAAAACACCCGGGCCAGACAAGATATCACCCAGGCTTCTTAAAGAAGCAAGAAATGAGCTCGTGAAACCGCTTACAATTTTATTCAATAAAACTTTGCTAGCGGGTAAAGTTCCCCACGAATGGAAACTAGCAAATGTCACGCCAATCTTTAAAAAAGGAAATAAATCTCTCCCAGCCAATTACAGGCCGATCAGTCTCACTTCAGTAGTGTGTAAGCTGATGGAAACAATAATTAGAGATAAAATTGTTAAATATTTAGAAGAAGAAAAAATCATAAAGGATTCGCAACACGGTTTCAGAACCAAGCGCTCCTGCTTAACAAACTTACTAGACTTCTTTTATGAAGTATTTAACTCGTATGACGAGACAAAAGCTGTTGATATTATCTACCTTGATTTCCAGAAAGCTTTCGACACTGTTCCTCATAAGAGACTCATCAGTAAAGTAAAAGCTCACGGCATTGCCGGAAACACCCTGAAATGGCTGAGAGACTGGCTCTCTGACAGAAAACAGCGTGTTGTAATAAATGGAAAAGAGTCAGAGTGGCATAAGGTAAATAGCGGCGTTCCTCAAGGCTCTGTATTAGGACCAGTACTCTTCATAATGTACATAAATGATATTGATGAAGGGATAAACTGCAAAATAAGTAAATTTGCAGACGACACCAAAATAACAAGTAGAGTTACGTCTGTGTCACAATGGCAGGAACTGCAGCAACAATGTTCAGGCGAGATATGTAATGAATAACATGCCACTGTCAAGTGCTGATAAAGAAAAAGATCTTGGTGTCGTTGTGTCAAACGACCTAAAGCCGAGTCAACACTGCACAGAAACAGTAAAGACGGCAAATAAATTAGTAGGGTTCATTGGAAGAACCTTTGAATTTAAATCAGAAAAGGTTATACTTGCCTTATATAACTCACTGGTGCGCCCTCATCTAGAATACTGTGTACAGTTCTGGTCACCATACTACAAAAAAGACATTGAAAAACTAGAAAAGATACAGCGCAGAGTCACAAAGATGATTCCAAGATTGCGCAATAAGCCGTATGAGGAACGACTGGAAGAACTAAACCTATTTAGTTTAACAAAGCGCAGGATAAGAGGAGACCTAATTGAAGTGTTCAAAATTTTCAAAGGATATAGTAACATTGATGCACATAATTATTTTACCATTGATCATTCTAACCTAACAAGAAATAATGGATTCAAGATTATACCCAAACGTTTTAAATCCCACGAGGCAAAACATTTCTTCTTTAATCGTATAGTAAATATATGGAATAAACTTCCTGCCGAAATTGTAAACAGCAGTACTATTGAATCATTCAAAAATAAAATAGACAAATATTTAAAAGCAAATCCCCAACAAGCTCTCTTCTTGTCCGAATAATTACTAAATTCACTATTTAAACTCTTATTCAACAGTTTTAATATAACTTGTATTAACTTTCAGATAGGCGTATAGAGTTCACCGTAGGGTGAATAGTAGAACTTCCTTTCATCCTTTCCTATGAAAATTTCCATGTCAGTTTTTCCATACTGCATGGTACTTTTCCCAACTATTTCCATGCCAGCGCAAGCTGGAGGGAGTGGTGGGTGGGGAGGAGCCTTCTGCTATGCTGTCCTGTCTCTCTTCACTGTAGCTAGTTAGAAGTAGTTACCAAACAGCCTTGCAAGGACCAAAAGGTTTGTTGCTGTTTGGCTTTCCTTTGTATTCCTCCTCCTCCTCCTCCTCCTCCTCCTCCTCCTCCTCCTCCTCCTCCTCCCTCCTCCTCCTCCTCCTCCTCCTCCTCTGAGCCACCGCCATTCTTTCGCTTTGTGCTTCGCTGAGACGTGTTGTTCTTAATGCTGCTTTATGTTTCCCTTTCCCCATGGAGTAACAGGGGAGGGGGGGAGGGGTGTGAGGGGGCGTGGCAAGCCTGAGTTACTCTTGGGAACTTGTGCAGATGTTCTAAGACGAAGAAGAGTGAGGGGGAGGTAGAGAGAGGGAGGTGGGGAGAAGAAGAAAGAGGAGAGAAAAAGAGAGGGAGGGGGGAATGAGGCAACAGGACAGTGGAAGAGAAAGGAGAGAAGAAAGGGTTAGGGAGAGGAAAGGAGATATAAAATGCTATTGCGAGGGAGAAGGGAAGAGAGAATGAGGAATGAGAAGAAGAGAGAAGAGGACTTCTGAGAAGGAGGTAATAGCAATGAAGTAAGAAACGAGGAGGAGGAGGAGGAGGAGGAAAAAAGATGGAGGAACAAGAAGACAAGGGAAGAAATGAAAAACCGGAGAAACCCAAATAATTAGAAGTGATAGATTAAGATAAGGAAGAGAGAGAGAGAGAGAGAGAGAGAGAGAGAGAGAGAGAGAGAGAGAGAGAGAGAGAGAGAGAGAGAGAGAGAGGGGAGCGATCACAGTAAACTTATTAATCGAAGTTAGTATTCTCCTCCTCCTCCTCTCCTCCTCCTCCTCCTCCTCCTCCTCCTCCTCCTCCTCCTCCTCCTCATCCTTTGCCTGTTTCCC
>NC_087161.1:18781022-18786022 GCF_035594125.1 Scylla paramamosain
ACACACACACACACACACACACCACACACACACACACACACACACACACACACACACACACACACACACAGTGTTAATCCAATTCCTAATCTTCTCTTACACCTTCATTGGCTGGCTTTGTCTTCCACTTTTCCCTTTTCCTTTCCCTCCCATCTCTCTCATTGCCTCTCCTCTTCCTCCTCCTCCTCCTCCTCCTCCCTCCTCCTCCTCCTCCTCCTCCTCCAACCAATATCTAGAATACTGTGTACAGTTCTGGTCACCATACTACAAAAAAGACATTGAAAAACTAGAAAAGATACAGCGCAGAGTCACAAAGATGATTCCAAGATTGCGCAATAAGCCGTATGAGGAACGACTGGAAGAACTAAACCTATTTAGTTTAACAAAGCGCAGGATAAGAGGAGACCTAATTGAAGTGTTCAAAATTTTCAAAGGATATAGTAACATTGATGCACATAATTATTTTACCATTGATCATTCTAACCTAACAAGAAATAATGGATTCAAGATTATACCCAAACGTTTTAAATCCCACGAGGCCAAACATTTCTTCTTTAATCGTATAGTAAATATATGGAATAAACTTCCTGCCGAAATTGTAAACAGCAGTACTATTGAATCATTCAAAAATAAAATAGACAAATATTTAAAAGCAAATCCCCAACAAGCTCTCTTCTTGTCCGAATAATTACTAAATTCACTATTTAAACTCTTATTCAACAGTTTTAATATAACTTGTATTAACTTTCAGATAGGCGTATAGAGTTCACCGTAGGGTGAATAGTAGAACTTCCTTTCATCCTTTCCTATGAAAATTTCCATGTCAGTTTTTCCATACTGCATGGTACTTTTCCCAACTATTTCCATGCCAGCGCAAGCTGGAGGGAGTGGTGGGTGGGGAGGAGCCTTCTGCTATGCTGTCCTGTCTCTCTTCACTGTAGCTAGTTAGAAGTAGTTACCAAACAGCCTTGCAAGGACCAAAAGGTTTGTTGCTGTTTGGCTTTCCTTTGTATTCCTTTGTATAACCCTCTCCCCACCAAACACAAACACCACACCCTTTATTTTTGCTGTTCAGGTGAGTCCGGTACGATATGTTTTCCTCGTAAATGTTTACCTACTTAGCTGAGTTTTGATTCGTTCACAACCTCTTCCCTTTCACTGCTGTCATTAGTTTTTGTTGCGTTTCTCGATTTTCCTCTTCTTCCTGCTACTCCTGCGTTTACGATCTCATTGGAGAGTGCTCTGTTTTTCTTGTTTCCTTTGATTTATTTCCGTTTATTTGATGAGAAAACGTGTGTTCGCGGAAATGTTGTCCAAGGGAGGAGGGTGTTGAAATTTTAATGTGATCGCTGCTGTTGTGTTAATGAGAGTGTGCTTAGCCAGAGAGAGAGAGAGAGAGAGAGAGAGAGAGAGAGGGAGGGAGGGAGGGAGAAAGCGAGAGAGAGAGGGAGGGAGAAAGCAAGAGAGAGAGAGAGAGAGAGAGAGAGAGAGAGAGAGAGAGAGAGAGAGAGAGAGAGAGAGAGAGGGAGGGAGGGAGGGAGAAAGCGAGAGAGAGAGAGAGAGAGAGAGAGAGAGAGAGAGAGAGAGAGAGAGAGAGAGAGAGAGAGAGAGAGATGAATACAAATAAACGTACACATACTGCTAAAATGTGTGCAATAACAGGAGGAGGAAAGCAAGTAATGTCGCGGGGAAAAAATAAGGAAGTGAAATATCCCGTGGTGCAACTCACGAGGAATAGGTGGCAGGGGAAAGGAAATTACGGGAGGGCTAAAGAAAGAAATCGTAGTCAAAAAGTGGAGAGAGAGAGAGGAGAGAGAGAGAGAGAGAGAGAGAGAGAGAGAGAGAGAGAGAGAGAGAGAGAGAGAGAGAGAGAGAGAGAGAGAGAGAGAGAGAGAGAGACGGCATGATGCGAAGGAATTTTGCAGCGAAAACTTGGGCATTAAGAGAAACGAGATGTAGAAAACATGCATACATTACGACGTGAAGTGATAAATCGCCGGAGAAAGATAGCGATGTAAGAGGGTATATAAAAGAGGAATGAATAAATCATACATTATGGGTGGCGGGTTAGTGGAGAGAGAGAAGGATGGAGGATATAATGTCAGAATAAGAATGAGGAAAAACCTTCAAAATATGTAAAGGAGATAAGAAGGGAGGATAGAGTTGATAAGGAAAGCAGAGAGAGAGAGAGAGAGAGAGAGAGGAGAGAGAGAGAGAGAGAGAGAGAGAGAGAGAGAGAGAGAGAGACGATACAAGGATTTAGGAGAATGTGAGATGAAAATGCTTATGAGGTACGAAAGAAGGGAGAGAACACAGCTGTGGTATAAGAAAAAGAGTTTTGAGGACGAATGAAAACTGAACTTTACAACAAGATTTTAAGGAGAGAGAGAGAGAGAGAGAGAGAGAGAGAGAGAGAGAGAGAGAGAGAGAGAGAGAGAGAGAGAGAGAGAGAGAGAGAGAGAGAGAGAGAGAGAGAGAGAGGAGGGTGGCCAATCACAAGTTAGGAACAATCACCCTAGTTAGGACAAGTTAACCAGGGGCTGAAGGCCGATGGAGCGAGGACCAGCGAGTCTCAACAAGGTGTGGGGCGGCGGGCGGGGCGCCGGGTCTGAGTGGCGTAGAGAGGGACATTTCAGAGGTAATTAGTGAAACCAGGGGGTCCATTTTTTTAACATGCGCTAAATTTCATATTAGTGTTACCAGTGAGGTATGTGTGTGTGTGTGTGTGTGTGTGTGTTGCGTTCCTAAATGGAGTTAATCTCGTGTGCAAGAGACGCAGGAATGAATTATATGTGAAGATTTGAGATAAAAAAAAAAAAAAAAGTTGAGCGAAAGTTACTTATAAAAGTTAAGGCAATGTAAATACACATATGTGCATTTATTTGATTCTAAAACGAATTATCAGGACGTTTTGTAGGGATGAAAAGATACGTAAAAATGAAACTTCACTGTTTGTGTTTTCTTTGAAGTTATGGAACACATTTCCTTGCTCGAAAGTTTGTGTCGTTTTTCTTCATTTGATTTTGTTCTGCGTATCCTGAAGAGACGCCAACCCGCCACCCTTTCCTAGGTGTACCTGCCCCACCTGCCCACCAATCCAGCGAACATCTTCCTCTAATTAAATGGAAAAGATCATTGTAACATTTTCCGATTTAACACTCATATGACACTCCTCGTACTGTTGGGAAAGGCCAAGACCATGAAAAAAAAAATCTTAGTACCTAGTTAATTAAATGTTCACAGTTTCACGCTCACACACCAGGAAATGTAACTTGAACACCTCGTATATAAGGAAACGCATCGATCACGTCCGTTGTAGGCAGGATTCGTGTAATAATTAATCGCCACACAACTTTACTACTCCATAGTATAAATGTTCAGTTGGCTGTCAATTCATCTCAAAATCCTGGAGCGGGAATTAAATGGAAATAAATAACAAACGGATATGGAGGAGGAGGAGGAGGAGGAGGAGGAGGAGGAAGATGGATATTTATACATGGTGTGGTAATGGTGGTGATGGTGGAATGAATATCAGATATTTATAACAGTAACAATTAAGGGTAATTAATATGCTTAATGATGAAAGGAATTTGTTTTATAGGGATCCAGGTGTGTGTTTGTGTGTGTGTGTGTGTGTGTGTGTGTGTGTGTGTGTGTTCGAAAAAGATATATATATATATATATATATATATAGAGAGAGAGAGAGAGAGAGAGAGAGAGAGAGAGAGAGAGAGAGAGAGAGAGAGAGAGAGAGAGAGAGAGAGAGAGAGAGAGAGAGAGAGAGAGAGAGAGAGTGGATGGATGGATGGATGGATGGGTGTGGGTGGATAGATGGATGGTTGAGTGACGGCAAGCTCCTGCAAGGAACAGTTGGCGTCAAGGAGAGAGAGAGAGAGAGACAGAGAGAGAGAGAGAGGAGAGAGAGAGAGAGAGAGAGAGAGAGAGAGAGAGAGAGAGAGAGAGAGAGAGAGAGAGGTTTTGGGGGCGAAGTTGGCTTTCTTTGGACTTGTTGTTGTCATTGTTCTTGGAGTGTGGTTGTGGGTGTTGTAGTAGTAGTAATAACAGCAGCAGCAGCAGCAACAGTAGTAATAGTAGTACTAGTAGTAGCAGTAGTAGTAGTAGTAGTAGTAGTAGGAATAGAAGTAGTGGTATTAGTAGTAGTAATAGTAGTAATAGTAGTAGTAGTAGTAGTAGTAGTAGTAGTAGTAGTAGTAGAAGTAGTAGTAGTAGTAGTAGTAGTAGTAGTAGTAGTAGTAAGAATAGAAGTAGTAGTAGTAGGTAGTAGTAATAGTAGTAGTAGTAGTAGTAGGGATAGAAGTAATAGTAGTAGTAGCAGTGTGTAGTAGTAGTAGTAGTAGTAGTAGTAGTAGTAGTAGTAGTAGTAGTAGTAGCAGCAGCATCTGTTGCGTGGTAGTGGATGCTCACGCATTGCTGAGCTGTTGTGACTGATGGGTAATTATTCTATACTTCATAACTGAGCATGGAAAAGAACAAAAGCAATTAGTAATTTTAATAAAGTAAATAGTAATTTTAATAAAGCCGGAATAAAAGATGCAATAATCATCTCTCTTTTTTCATAAGTAATAACGAAATATAGAGTTTTTTTTTCTTTCATGCCCTCCTACCAGATGGAATTGATTAGGAAATGAATAAGCAAAATGGGAAAAAAAAGGAAATAAGCTGATTGGGTTGAGAGATTGAAAGACTCTTCTCTCTCCCCTCTTTATCCCTTCTCCCTCATCTCTTCCCTTCCTCTTCCTGCATCCTTTCGCATCCCTCCCTCTTCTTCACAAACATCATTATTTTCTCGCTTCAGTGACAGCATCACCTCTCCCTCACACACCACACACACACACACACACACCACACACACACACACACACACACACACACACACACACACACACACACACACACAACATACACACACACACACACACACACTGCCTGTCCTCCTCCAGATAAAAGAGTGACTGTGATATTGGAAGGATGAACGAAAT
>NC_087161.1:18793522-18801022 GCF_035594125.1 Scylla paramamosain
GTGTGTGTGTGTGTGTGTGTGTGTGTGTGTGTGTGTGTGTAAAAGGGAAGTTGTTCCTGGCGGTGACACGAAGAAGCCATGCATATGCTGACGCCTCTCTCTCTCTCTCTCTCTCTCTCTCTCTCTCTCTCTCTCTCTCTCTCTCTCTCTCTCTCTCTCTCTCTCTCTCTCTCTCTCGCCTTTACTCATGTCGCTCGTAATCAGATTTACCAGAGAACTGACTAACATTTCCTAACATGTCTCACCTTACCTGACCTGTTCTGGTTCACACACACACACACACACACACACACACACACACATGTACGTACACATTTTGTCGGGTAAAAAAAATAAAAACACATACGAGAAACAAATACTATCTACAAAAACATTTATAACCACCCATCCGTGTGTGTGTGTGTGTGTGTGTGTGTATTAACCTGAATACAAACACGCTGTCCAAATGTATCAACAAATAGCACACACACACACACACACACACACACACACACACACACACACACACACACACACACACACACACACACACACGGAATCACCGATACACACCCCCAATAACAACAACACCACCATTAACAACTACAACTATTCCGCTTCAACAACTATTGGCTGGGCTGGACTGGGAATAGAGCAGGACATTTAACAAAACTTTAACAGCTACACGCGCCAGATAAATCCCGCATAAGATGCTCCGTCAAGCTTGCGATGATTGGTGGAACAGACGCAGTGTATGGGGCGAGTGTTTTGTTTTTGTGGCGCGCGGTGTGTCGTTAGTGGCGAGGTGTGACCAATATCGCCAGGAAGTTGTGACCTAGTGCTTCCGCCGATTTGCTCCTTGCTTTATGTCTCTGGCGCGCGGGTCATTTACACTCCCGCCCCTGACTAAAATGCCTCCCCACTCCGCCTCTCTGTGATCCCTGAAATGTGTGATGATTATAGATATGCTCTCTCTCTCTCTCTCTCTCTCTCTCTCTCTCTCTCTCTCTCTCTCTCTCTCTCTCTCTCTCTCTCTCTCTCTCTCTCTCTCTCTCTCTCTCTCTCTCTCTCTCTCTCTCTCTCTCTCTCTCTCTCTCTCTCTCTCTCTCTCTCTCTCTCTCTCTTCAAAGGGGAATGTTGATTTGCTTAAAGACATGGCTCAGAATTTTCCTCTCCACGGTGGCATTTATGGTGATGATGGTTGACTGGTGATGGCGATGGGCGGTAGCGTGGTGCAGGTCATGGTGGTAGTAGTAGTGGTGGTATTTTGAAAGTTCTTAAGAAACAGCAGAAGGTTAAAGGCACGTCGTAAAAAAAGTTGAAGAAAGAAGGTATTTCCGAAAAGGTGAAGAGAAAATCTATAGCTGTACTCTCTCTCTCTCTCTCTCTCTCTCTCTCTCTCTCTCTCTCTCTCTCTCTCTCTCTCTCTCTCTCTCTCTCTCTCTCTCTCTCTCTCTCTCTCTCTCTCTGGAAACAGACAGCCTTCAGCATACCCATAATTTTGAAAAGTTAGGCCAATTACGCCAGCAGTAAGTGATGTGTGATGTACCTCGAGCTTGTAAATGTCACTGAGTATTCCTGGGAGGATACAAGAAGCCCAACTATTCGTTCTCCTCGTCAGCGCCTCTCTCTCTCTCTCTCTCTCTCTCTCTCTCTCTCTCTCTCTCTCTCTCTCTCTCTCTCTCTCTCTCTCTCTCTCTCTCTCTCTCTCTCTCTCTCTCTCTCTCTCTCTCTCTCTCTCTGTCTCTCTCTCTCTCTCTCTCTCTCTCTCTCTCTCTCTCTCTCTCTCTCTCTCTCTCTCTCTCTCTCTCTCTCTCTCTCTCTCTCTCTCAGTGTCCTTACTTTTCAGTAAAGGAAGGTGTGCCTGTCGTGAAGAGTCGAGACACTAAATGCATAATGAAGATTTTTTTTTTTTTGTCATGTCAACGCTGCCAGGAAGACAATAGTACATAGTTGACATTACGTGTGTGTGGAAGTTTCCTTGCCTCTATTTTTATCCTTCTTCGCCACTATCCTTTCCCTACTCCCTTCCCTTCCTTTTCTCTTCCTCTCTCCTCTCTCCTCTCAGCCGTCACTGCGGTCCCCCAGAGTTTGATGAAAAGCCTGTTTTTTTTTCTTTTTTTTTTTTTTTTTTGCGTATCTCCCTATAACGTCCTTTTTATTATGTCATCCATCACCTCTTTTTCCATCACCTCCTCCTCCTCCTCCTCCTCCTCCTCGTGGCAGGTGATGAGGAAGGCTCCTTCGCGACTCACCAGACACTTATCTGAATAATAAATGAAACAGTTCATGACACCAGCACCATAATCATCATCATCATCATCATCATCATCATCATCATCATCATCATCATCACCACCACCACCACCACCACCACCACCACCACCACCACCACGACCACCACCACCACCACCACCACCACCACGACATCAAGAACAAGAACAATGACAACGATGACGACAATAACAGCAAGCATTTAATGGAGTATGACAATAAAAAACTTTGATTTCCACAAACTACCCTCCGACGGTTCCTATCCTTCTCTCAGTAACTTAATCTTTCTTCTTAACCGGTCTATTGCTGCTCTTGTAGACGGTCGTTATTCTTCTCTTCTTGTTCTACCCTATTCTACGCTGATGTTAACACCATGTACTTTTCCACGTGTTTTCGTAAACGTCCAACACTTCAGGAATCAAACAGCCCACGCAGGGAAGCCTGATTTCTGATCTTTGTAAAATTTCTGACTAGGGCAGAGCAAACTTTGTGTTGTTCAGTTACCTAAAAACTCGTTCCTCCATCTGTCAACACAACACAACCTTCCAGATAACTATTCCCTTTTCTTCAGTGACACTCAACTGTCCCGTTGTTCTATACTGATCATCCTCGGTGTGTCCTTCACTTGTAATAAAAACTAGAAACTTCACATCTCATCTCTAGCTATAACAGCTTCAATGAAGTTGTGTTTTGAGTCGTCTCCGCCAGTTTTTTTTTTTACCACGCCAGCTGCTAACTCTGTACAGGAGCCATGTATGGAGTATGCTTCACATCTACTACATATTCAGGAGTTCATAACGCTCTTTTAAAGAGCAAAATAAAACACATTTCTTCTTATGAATTCTTCTCCTCTGGCTGACAGTGTGTATATACGAGTATATATATATACTCGTATATATATATATATATATATATATATATATATATATATATATATATATATATATATATATATATATATATATATATAAAACACAAGAAAGGAAATATTTAATTACAACACGTCAATTGTATGCTTTCCCCGACATGTTGGCATTTACTCACATTCCTTCTTTTCTTTTTTTTTTTTTTTTTTTTACTTTGTTTGGTACCTTATAGTTAAAGAAAACTTTTGATGATGAAAAAAAATAACGCAGAAAGCTCAAACATTTACCCACACACACACACACACACACACACACACACACACACACACACACACACACACACACACACACACACACACACACACACACACACACACACACACACACACACACACACACACACACACACACACACACACACACACACACACACACACACACACACACACACACACACACACACACACACACACACACACACACACACACACACACACACACACACACACACACACACACACACACACACACACACACACACACACACACACACACACACACACACACACACACACACACACACACACACACACACACACACACACACACACACACACACACACACACACACACACACACACACACACACAAGACGGGAAATCATCTATATTGCATTTCTGACAAAACTTCCGTCTACACACTCTTTTCAAGGTAAACTTCTCCAATAACCCCCTTCCTCTCCCCCTCTTGTAGACCCTGCGCCCCCCACCACGTGTCGCTAGAAGTGGAGTCCCGCAGGAGGGGAGAATGAGTGATTGATTCCTGCTCATTAGGTGTGAAGGGGAAGAGTGAGGGGCGGAAGACTTGAGGGGAAGGGAAAGACGGTCGCTACGTAGTTCCCCCAAAATCCCCATGCGTCAGGAAAGAGAGGGGATGAGAGGGTAGAGGGGGAAAGGGAATGAATGGGTACTGTGCAATGCTCTTAGCGTCAAGTGAGAGGGGAGAGAGGGATTGGAGAGAATAGAGGGAGAGTAGGAAAGGCGATGAGAGGGTGGGAGAAGGGAGGGGAAAGGAATGAATGATTACCATGTGGTATGTGGTGCTCCTGGCGTCAGGTGAGAGGGGAGAGAGAGAGAAAATGGAGAGGGGAGAGTGGGCAGGAGTGGGTGTCAGCGACTGGTGAATTTTGCATCTCTTTTGTTTAAAGAATTTAGAGTAATGGTTCCGGGAAAGTTCATCGCGGTAATGGCATCACATCACTCCCTCTCTTTAGAAAGGTCATGTGAAATACTCTTCATCTGCCTCATTCTCTCTCTCTCTCTCTCTCTCTCTCTCTCTCTCTCTCTCTCTCTCTCTCTCTCTCTCTCTCTCTCTCTCTCTCTGTCAATCTCGTTACCTTACAGATTGTTTAATATTGGACAGTAATCGCTCTAAGATGCTTAAGGAGACGTAGCCAAGGAGAGAGTGAGGGGAATTCGCAGCACAGAGAGAGGAAAGTTAAGGATGCACTGCGAAGCGAGAGAAAATGTGTGGTAGTACTGATGGAGAAAAGTTTTGTTACAATGACTGCAATGAGATGAATGAGTAAAGGGATAAGACTTAGGTAATGGTGTGAGAGAGAGAGAGAGAGAGAGAGAGAGAGAGAGAGAGAGAGAGAGAGAGAGAGAGAGAGAGAGAGAGAGAGAGAGAGAGAGGACGTCTGCACTCAACGATATGTGGGGTAAGAAAATGGAATATAAGGACGGAATAATTAAAAGAAAATTGCAGTGTGGATGGCAAATGAGAGAGAGAGAGAGAGAGAGAGAGAGAGAGAGAGAGAGAGAGAGAGAGAGAGAGAGAGAGAGAGAGAGAGAGAGAGAGAGAGAGAGAGAGATTCCACATTTCCACACTCGGAGATGTATGCGAAGGAAATTGTGAGGAGGGAACAATTGAAAAAAAAAAAAAAAGGAAGAGAAAAGAGACAAAGAGACAAGGCTGTGATAAGTTAAATGAGATCCCGCAGCTCCTGAAGTGCATTAGGAGGAGGAGTGAAGGGCGCAGGGCTGAGGAAAGGACCTCCTATCGCCGCCATGTAATAATCAATGCCATGACAATATTAATGAAAATATTGAACTCCATGTTGGATGAAAGAACAGGGAGAAAAAATAAAAAGGATCATGATATGTCCAATATTTAATAAGAATCAGAGGGCAAGAAAAGAAGAAAACATGTGCATATTTTTTCGTATTAATTCAGTCTCGTAGAGATTTATAAAGGAAAGATGCGTCTATTTTATTATTGTTAATATTTGGAGTGTTATCTTTTCTTTATTAGGTCCAGTGGTTGAAGTGATTGTAGTAGCAGTAGTAGTAGTAGTAGTAGTAGTAGTAGTAGTAGTAGTAGTAGTAGTAGTAGTAGTAGTAGGAGTAGTAGTAGTAGTAGTAGCAATAGAAGACGTAGTAGCATAGTAGTAGTAGTAGTAATAGTGTTAGTGGTCATAATAGTAGTAGAAATAATAGTAGTAGTAGTAATGGTAATAGTATTAGTAGTAGTTGAAGCAGAAATAGTTGGAAAAGCAACAGCAGCAGCAGTAGTACTAGTATTAGTAATAGTAGTAGTAGTAGTAGTAGTAGTAGTAGTAGTAGTAGTAGTAGTAGCAGCAGCAGCAGCAGCCGTAACTCTGTTTTGTTACGGACTCACAAAACAACCACAAAAAGTCTTCTCACGCTATCGTTCCTTTCCTTCCCTCTCCCTTTCCCATTTTCTCCCCACCTATTCCCTCCCCCCGCCCTTCCACCCCGCACCCCCTCCTCCCATCACGTCTCCTTGCCTGACTCTCATTATTCTTTCAATCTTGTCTCGGTCTGCCGGGGTGAGGGCGAGCCAGATTAAACGAGAGAGTCAGGGAGGCTTGCAATTAGGAACGAAGGAGAGGGAGGAGGAGGAACAGCGTGAGCGAGCGTGCAAGGGAGGGATGGAAGAAGGAGGGTAAAGAAGGGAGGGAAGGAAGGAAGGGAGGAAAGGGAGAGAAGGAGGGATAGATGTGAAGAAGTTACCAGGAGGGACAGGTAGGAAATGGATGCTAGACAGGTATAGAATTCTGAGAGAGAGAGAGAGAGAGAGAGAGAGAGAGAGAGAGAGAGAGAGAGAGAGAGAGAGAGAGAGAGAGAGAGAGAGAGAGAGAGAGAGAGAGAGAGATATGGGAGGGGGAGATGGGAGGGGGAGCTGGTTTAGAAAAAAGGAAAGAGAGGGAGGAAATTTATGGTAGAGAAAGGACACTAAGAATTTCTATTTCTCTCTCTCTCTCTCTCTCTCTCTCTCTCTCTCTCTCTCTCTCTCTCTCTCTCTCTCTCTCTCTCTCTCTCTCTCTCTCTAATTTGTTTGTTCCCTTACATGTATTTTTCCTTGTTTGCTTGTTTTTTTCCCCTCTCATTCTCTCTCTTTCCTCCGCCCGCCGCTTTATTACCTGTTTTGACTCTAGATCCTCCTCATCCTCCTCCTCCTTCTCCTCCTCCTCCTCCTCCTCCTCCTCCTCCTCCTCCTCCTCCTCCTCCTCCTCCTCCTCCTCCTCCTCCTCCTCCTCCTCCTCCTCTTTCTCCTCCTCCTCCTACAAAAATGCTAAAAGAGGAAGACAGATGAAAGGAGGTTACGTACGGATGATGGGGAATGAAGGGGAGGCGGACGAGAGGGAAAGGAAGGAAAGGGAGGGAGAAAAGGGAAAAAGGAATAATGGAGAGGGAAAACGAGGAAGGAAGCATGAATGAGGGAAACAGTAATGGAGATGAGGGAGAGTAAGTGAGGAGGGCAATGTAGTAAGAGAGAGAGAGAGAGAGAGAGAGAGAGAGAGAGAGAGAGAGAGAGAGAGAGAGAGAGAGAGAGAGAGAGAGAGAGAGAGAGAGAGAGAGATGGTAAATAATTTGGTTGCCTAATATAATGTCAACATGGTATTAATGACATTGGGAATTAGTCCACGGAATGCGTTGGACTCGATGAAAAAATTACGTTAAAAAGCCAATGGAATAAATAGAATGATGGATAAAGCGCCCGTGAACCATTAGCGGCGTGGAAATAATAAACATAAATACGGCACGGTAAACAGGCGCGTTCACTGCTCTGGTCCAGGCGAGTGTGGGAAATCAGCGCGGAAGTGATTTGAATATGAAAATGCCCAGCGAATTATCACAGGAACTCACACGTGCACACACACACACACACACACACACACACACACACACACACACACACACACACACACACACACACACACACACACACACACACACACACATGAGTCCACGCACACATACCTATACTAATAATTGGGCAGACTAACTAAATTAATAAAAAAGAAAAGGGAATCATAACACACACACACACACACACACACACACACACACACACA
>NC_087161.1:18806022-18823522 GCF_035594125.1 Scylla paramamosain
ACTGTTTTCCGCAGCGTTTTCGTGTCTCGTTCACATCAGAGAGAGAGAGAGAGAGAGAGAGAGAGAGAGAGAGAGAGAGAGAGAGAGAGAGAGAGAGAGAGAGAGAGAGAGAGAGACTCATCGCTGCCAATCATTACCTGTCGTTGATTAAGGCTAAACCGTGCTAATAGTGGCCGCCTAATTAAGCGTACAGGTATTAATAGGGCTGCGACCAGGTGTGAGGGGCGCCAGGTATGGTCTCGCCCGCCTCGGGCGCCGCCGAGTGGGCTTCCCTTTAATATTTTTCTATATTATTTATAAAGGATGGAAAATACATAGCCTTTTAGTTAATGCATTAGCGGTGGTAGAGAGGCAGTTCAAGATAACAACAGCAACAACAGCGGCTACAGTAGCAGTATCAGTGGTAGAAGTAGTGGTAGTAGTAGTAATGGTGGTGATGGCGGTGGTAGTAGTAGTAGTAGTAGTAGTAGTAGTAGTAGTAGTAGTAGTAGTAGTAGTGGCTTAGTCGTGTATCCATCTCTTCGCTCTTGTTTTTAATGTACAAGAGCTCGTATATATTATATACTTGAAATCTTCATCTTTTGCCGCACTGTCAATCAGAGTCAGGTTGAATGTAGACACTGCCAAAAGGTTTATTCTTAGGTATATTCGAGACTGAAATCGCAAGTTTTATATGCGATGGACACCAAAATGTGCTCCTGGGCAAATCATCGTTGTACCCTCCAGGGGCCAGGCGGAGTGGTGGGTTGCAGAGATGTGCGGTAACAAAATTAGAAAAACCTGGCTCCGCTTGGGGAATAAACAACGAAAACAATAGTAACATATATAACAATAAAAAAAAAAATCACCAACCAGGCCAGATCTTGTCACTTGCAACTTTGGGGTTCCACGGTGGAATAAATAGATAAACAAATAAATAAACAAACTGGGTATCGACGAGGCGTGAGGTAGAACATGCTTGTGCACAGGTTAACCGGCGTGCGTTACCTGTGGCTCGAGTATTAGGGTCAGTGTCAGGCAATATCCAGGTTAATATCAGGTAATATCCACTTCAGTATCTCCTTTAGAATATCCCTGAACCAGACACTAATGGTGGCTACTTATTTAACCACCGCCACTACCACAGCCGCCACCGCCTCTTGAACCTTTATCCTCCTCCTCCTCCTCCTCCTCCTCCTCCTCCTCCTCCTCCTCCTCCTCCTCCTCCTCCTCTTCTTCCTCCGGTAAATATTTCCCAACCCTTTCCCTCGCCCTCTTTCGCCTGTTTACTTCCATTTTCCTTTTCTTCTATTTATTTCTTCCTATTCCTTCTCTTCTTGTTTAGTTTTCTCCTCCACTTTCTCCTTTCCCTTTCTCTTCACCTATATTCGTTTCCTTTTTTTTTGTGTGTGTCTCCCATATCTTCTATTATTGCGCTCCCTCTTTCCCTCTTTCTCTCCCTTTCCTTTTCCTTCATCACAGAGCTTTTCTCCAATTTTCTGCTCTTATTTTGATTTGTCCATTTTATATTCTTCCCTCACCCTCTATTCCTTTTTCACTTCCTTCCCATTCATATTCGCTCCCTCAACACAACATTCTCTCTCTCTCTCTCTCTCTCTCTCTCTCTCTCTCTCTCTCTCTCTCTCTCTCTCTCTCTCTCTCTCTCTCTCTCTCTCTCTCTCTCTCATAATACTTTAGGAAGCCAATCAGTTCCTCTGGGAGTTCTCTAGTAATTCTTTTGTGTAAAATTGACAGTTTTCTCCATTTTGGCAGCAGTGCTTCCCTCCATTAGTACCGAGCTGGTAACTGTTATTTCAGATTTAACACGGTTTTGAAACACTATATTTTTTTGTACTTTTTTCATTGTTCTTTTTCGGTTTTCTCTCTTTCGTTTCTTTTTTTTTTTGTCATAGTGTTAATTCTAAGTTTGGATAATAAAAACTTATTTTCTTTATTTTTTTCTCATAGTTATTCTTTTTTCCTTTTTTCTCGTTCGGTTTTTTTATTATATTTGAATAATGAACAATTTTTCTTTTTTCTTTTTTTCTCATTTTTTATTGTATTAATAGTTGTAATTGTGTGTTTGAATAATAAACTAAAAACACTCGTAATATTCTCTCTCTCTCTCTCTCTCTCTCTCTCTCTCTCTCTCTCTCTCTCTCTCTCTCTCTCTCTCTCTCTCTCTCTCTCTCTCTCTCTCTCTCTCTCTCTCTCTCTCTCTCTCTCTCTCTCTCTCTCTCTCTCTCTCTCTCTCTCTCTCTCTCTCTCTCTCTCTCTCTCTCTCTCTCTCTCTCTCTCTCTCTCTCTCTCTCTCTCTCTCTCTCTCTCTCTCTCTCTCTCTCTCTCTCTCTCTCTCTCTCTCTCTCTCTCTCTCTCTCTCTCTCTCTCTCTCTCTCTCTCTCTCTCTCTCTCTCTCTCTCTCTCTCTCTCTCTCTCTCTCTCTCTCTCTCTCTCTGTAACCGAGGGAAGTGTGTTATGCTAATTCTCTTGCTTTGTTTTGCCTAATTTCCTTTGGCAGGATTTAGGTAACACTGTGTTTCTATTTCTTTTTTTATGTGTTCTTGGGATTATGGTAACACTAGGTTCTCTCTCTCTCTCTCTCTCTCTCTCTCTCTCTCTCTCTCTCTCTCTCTCTCTCTCTCTCTCTCTCTCTCTCTCTCTCTCTCTCTCTCTCTCTCTGTGTGTGTGTGTGTGTGTGTGTGTGTGTGTGTCTGTGTAGGTGGGTGGGTGTGTGTGTGTGTGCGTGTATTTAATTTTCCCCTTTCCACCATTTTCCTCTTCTCGTTCCCATAATTTTCCTTGATATTCGCCTCTCCTCGACACTGAAAGAGAGAGAGAGAGAGAGAGAGAGAGAGAGAGAGAGAGAGAGAGAGAGAGAGAGAGAGAGAGAGAGAGAGAGAGATTATTCCTCCTTGTTCGTCTCCAAATTCATCTCTCATATTTTTTGTTTAAACATATTTTTGGAGGTTTTCACTTTTTGAAAGGAGTGAAGGTGATAAAGATGGAGGAGGAGGGAAAGTCCGAGAAGTGAGAAGGAAAAGGAGAAAGGAGAGAGAAGAAACTTAGGAATAATAGATGTGAGTAGGAATTATGGAAGAGAAGGAGACTGGGAGTAGGGGATGGAGGGAGTAACGGGGGTGGGAAAGGAACTGCGCAAGAGGAGAGAGGGGAAGGAATAATGAAGGAGGGAGACAGTGTAAGGAAGAGAAGAAAAGGAGTGGGTGGAGGGAGGTGTGCATGCCCGGTAAATATATAAGCCAATAAAGCCAATAAATAACAGTGAAAGGAAATCCATGTTAAACAAAATCAACACTTGTACGAATACATCAACAAAAAAAATATGTATAAAAAAAATAGTTCATATGCGTACATGCAGTATGAACAGGAATACATAAAACACTCGGACAAGATCAGAACAACGGATATGAATCTCTCTCTCTCTCTCTCTCTCTCTCTCTCTCTCTCTCTCTCTCTCTCTCTCTCTCTCTCTCTCAGATATAATTTCTCTCTTCATCCCTCCTATTCACGTGTGTGGCTCGTAGAAACACTGTTAATGAGGGCAGGTGAGAGAGAGGTAGGGGCATTGAGAGAGAGAGAGAGAGAGAGAGAGAGAGAGAGAGAGAGGGGGGGAGGGTAGTGCTTGAGGCAATTAAAACATTAGATACAGGGGAAAAATCTTACTAACAACGAGCTGGCAATTGAGGGCGAATCTATTTTTGGATAATGAAGGATAATGGCCCTGAAAGAGAGAGAGAGAGAGAGAGAGAGAGAGAGAGAGAGAGAGAGAGAGAGAGAGAGAGAGAGAGAGAGAGAGAGAGAGAGAGTTTGTGTATCTGTGTCTGTGCTGTATAGTCTGTGTTATTATTGTATTGGTGGTGCATAGATTTGTAAGGATGAATGTAGAGTGTTTAGTTTCTCTAATAAACTGATAATGCTCTTGAATATTGAACCCTACTCTCTCTCTCTCTCTCTCTCTCTCTCTCTCTCTCTCTCTCTCTCTCTCTCTCTCTCTCTCTCTCTCTCTCTCTCTCTCTCTCTCTCAAAAGAAGCGAAATCTGAATTAGTTAAACCTCTGACTTTAATGTTCAGTAAATCCCTGCAGTCCGGTACAGTGCCTGATGAGTGGAAGCTAGCTAACGTAGCTCCGATTAAAAAAAAAAAAAAGACGTAAATCTTTACCTTGTAATTACAAGCCAATTAGCTTAACCTCAGTCGTATGCAAAATGCTAGAAACACTTATAAGAAATAAACTTCTTAATCACTTAGGAGAAAATAAACTACTTAAGAATACTCAACACGGCCTCCTAAACAAACGCTCTTGTTTGACGAACCTGTTAGACTTCTATGATATTCTGAACCAGTATGACAAGAGTAAAGCGGTAGATATAATATACCTTGATTTTCAAAAGGCCTTCGGCAAAGTACCCCACAAACGTTTACTGATTAAACTAAAATCACACGGTATCCAAGGCGACATGCTGAGATGGGTACGAAATTGGCCAAATAACCATAAACATAGAATGGTAATAAATGGAAAAACATCCAAGTGGACTAACGTAACCAGCGGGGTACCACAGGGATCAGTCTTAGGACCTGTTCTCTTCCTTGTTTATATTAACGACATAGAAGAAAGTGTTACCGGTATAATATCGAAGTTTGTTGATGACACCAAAATAGCGAATTCCGTAGTCTATAACGAACAAGTAATAGAGATGTAGCATAATCTAAATAAATCGTCAAAGTAGTGGTAAACCTGGCAAATGAGTTTTAATGCACGTAAGTGTAAAGTGCTTCACATTGGGTATCGAAACGACAAAGCAAAGTATATTTTAAACGGTGCCCAACTTAAAAGTATAGACAGGGAAATTTATTTAGGAATAAAAATATCGAGTAGCTTAAAACCTAGCCAACAATGTTCAGAAGTCGTAAAGAAAGCTAACAAAATAATTGGTTTAATCGGCAGATCTTTTGAATATAAATCTAAGGATATAATCCTCATTTTGTATAACTCTTTAGTCTATCCTCTTTTGGAATACTAAGCCTAAGAAACAAATCATACGAAGAGCGTCTTAAAGAACTAAATATATTCCCATTAAAACAAAGAAGACTAAGAAGTGACTTAATACAGTTGTTTAAAATCATCAAAGACATTGTTAACATGGACTGCTGTAAATATTTCACGAAAGATTTTTCATATTACACGCAAGAAAACGGTTGCAAAATTGTCGTGAAATCCTTTCAACTCCCATGAATCAATAATTTTTTCCACTGTGTAGATAATCAATGGAGTAGGCTTCCTCGAGACGTAATAGACTGCAACACAGTAGAGACTTTTAAAAGCCGTCTTGACAAATATTTTGTCTGCAATCCGTTGCTAACAGCGTTTGTTTGTCAGTGATTAACTTCCTTGCATTCAGGAAATGGAGGCATCTCATTTCATCTATTTTCTTCCTTTCTTATAAAATTTTCTTCCGGTTTTTTTTCATCTCTAGCCCCGTAAGGTATTTATTTCTGACCTGTTTTCCTGTACGACTTATGCCGGGGGAATGGAGGGTGGGGAGAGAGCCTTCTGCTTTCCCGTCCTTTTCTTCTAGTATCACCTTAGTAGTCCTAGGTCAGGTCACCTTGTGAGGACCGCAGAGTCTGTTGAGGCCTGTATTTTTATGTAACTATGTAACTCTCTCTCTCTCTCTCTCTCTCTCTCTCTCTCTCTCTCTCTCTCTCTCTCTCTCTCTCTCTCTCTCTCTCTCTCTCTCTGCATACACTCAAAGTCTCCTTTCACTTAAAGTTCTTCCCTATTTCTCTCTTCCCCTTTGACTCTCATTTCGTTTACTCCATCTCCTTCTTCTCCTCCTCGTCTCCCTTTTAGCTACGTTTACTCTACTTCCCTCTTGCCTTTATTTCCTTCCTCCTTACCTCCCTTTTCGAATCTTATTGAATTTCACTTTTCAGGGAAGTAAACTTTGCAAAATAAACCTGAAACTGAGAGAGAGAGAGAGAGAGAGAGAGAGAGAGAGAGAGAGAGAGAGAGAGAGAGAGAGAGAGAGAGAGAGAGAGGGGGGGGAGGGGAATGCTGCAGCCTCGGGATAACCTTAAAAAAAAGATGATTGTATGATTACGCCTATTAAGTCTTCAGTGCTGCCGTCAGGAAAATGGGAAATAAATAGTAACCCCTCGCTAGCTTCCCTTCCTTGACTCCCCGCTCGTTTTCTCTGTAATGACGTCACTTGAGATGACCTTGACGGTACACTGAGGAAAAGTGATTAAGGAAAAAATGTTTGGAAGGTTGTAAAATGTATAGAATATGAAAGTAAAGTTAGAAGAGAGAGAGAGAGAGAGAGAGAGAGAGAGAGAGAGAGAGAGAGAGAGAGAGAGAGAGAGAGAGAGAGAGAGAGAGAGAATTGAGGGATGGATAAAGTTGGAAACAAGCGGAGGAGGGAAAAGAGAGGGGTGTTGGGATCTGGCAAGGAAGGTAATGGTACTTAGCAATCAGGAGAAACACGTGTAATTACCTGGTCAAGGTGTGCACGACCATCAGCAAGGGAGAGAGAGAGAGAGAGAGAGAGAGAGAGAGTGTGTGTGTGTGAGGATGATGGTGGGGGGACTTAAGCTTGGTAAGAATAATGTGTATTAGAAAGAATGAAAACTGTAGTAGTAGTAGTAGTAGTAGTAGTAGTAGTAGTGGTAGTGGTGGTGGTGTTGGTGGTGGGACGATGACAGGTCAAATTCATGGAACGAAGCAAAAAACATGCAGCTAACATAAAATTGTGAAGACAGTGCGACTGACAACAAAATACAATGAAAAAATAAATAATACATACTACAACATTGATCTTATCTTACTCGGTAATAACAATAAATGAATAGATAAAATTGAAAGCCAAAAGCATTTCTTTTTCACTCTCTTCTCTTTCAGAAAAGACAGGAAATCTTCACATGCTGGAGAGAGGACACTGTTTTTACTCTCTCTCTCTCTCTCTCTCTCTCTCTCTCTCTCTCTCTCTCTCTCTCTCTCTCTCTCTCTCTCTCTCTCACACACACACACACACACACACACACACACACACACACACACACACACACACACACACAAAGTAGCCATAGTAAAAAGTTAAACATTAACACGTTTGTCAAGTGTGTTTTCAAAATCCCAGTGTCAGGTACATATTTTTTTTTATCTTATTTTTATTTACTCATCTGTAAATATATTTGTTGTTATATTTCAGGCGTTAATGAGAGGAAGAGACAGGCGAGCGATGTTTTAAGGAAACATGTAATTTAATTGGAAGATGAATTTGAACGCATTATTCTACATATCTCTCTCTTTCATCTTTTCTTTTTCCCTATTTTTTTTTTTTTTTTCTGCGTCTTGAGCTTATGAATTCCAGACAAGGTTGAGCGATTGTTAATTTTTATTTGTTTTTCTTAGCTATCTTGTTCTCGTTGTTGTTGCTTTTGATATTTTCTTGCTGCTGTTGTTGCTGCTGCTGTTTTTTGTTGCTGGTATTTTGAAGGAACTGGAGAGGGAAATTTCAGCTTTATGAAAATCTGTTTTGTGAAACAATATTCTCTCTTTGACCTTTAAACAGATGTTAAAAAATTCATACACGAGAGAGAGAGAGAGAGAGAGAGAGAGAGAGAGAGAGAGAGAGAGAGAGAGAGAGAGAGAGAGAGAAATAAGATCTGAACTTGATCTAAAATTCTCCCGTTTAGGATATTTCTGTTTTTCAATATCCGAGTCTCTCCTCCACTTCCCCTCCATCACCCTTGAGTGGGAATCGATATATGAAGTGACCCTCTTCTCTCTTTCCCTCCCTTTTCCTCCCTCGCTCTCTGTTCTTCCCTAAGTTTATCTTCGACTTTGTCTCCCCCTCTCCTCCTTTCCTCTCTTCGTAGCCTCTTCACTACTCTTAATCATTACTCTCTCTCTCTCTCTCTCTCTCTCTCTCTCTCTCTCTCTCTCTCTCTCTCTCTCTCTCTCTCTCTCTCTCTGTTTACTTATTAATTTTCTTCTCTTTCGCGGTTATCTGTCCGTGTCATTCGTTCCGGTTCCTCTTGTAATTTTTCTCTCCCCTTCCTCTTCCCTTCTTCGTCACTCTCCTATATTCTCGTTACTACCGGCCATTTTCCCATATCTCTTATCTGGGAAGGACCTCATAATGTCCCTCTTCCATATTTTCGTGTCTATATTTTTTTCTTTTTTTTTCTTTTTCTTTGTTTTTGTCTGTGTGGAAAGGACATAATTTTTCTTCCCCTATGATTATTTAGATTTACAAATTTCCTCTTTTTTTGTTTTTTTTTGCAAGAATTCATCAAAGTCTGAATCCAATTTCACTATTTTCAACACACACACACACACACACACACACACACACACACACACACACACACACACACACACCATTGGATGTAGTGAACCAGATTATTTAAAAGAAAGTAAATGACTGAAATCGACAAGAAAAGACTAAAACGGAGTAACATAAACATATACTTAGACGTTATTTTCCGCTACGTACAAACAAATAAAGTTTTAAAAAGTGTTCGGAGCTTCGGGGCATCAACGTTTCTCGTTCACTAATGTTTGCGAAGCACCGGCGTTTTTACTTTGCTTTGCTTTGTTTGTTTGTTTGTTTCTGTGTAGCGACCTTGAAACATTTGCTGACGTCAGCGGCTGTGCACGTCACGGCGGGAAGCTGAGGTGTGCTGCTTTAAGGCTGGATGAGGGAGACAGGGAGAGGGAGTGAGACAGAAAGACAAACAGACAGACAGACAGACAGGACATGCAAACCAACAAACAGACAGACAGACAAATAAAACAACGCAATGTAAAAGTAAATTATTTTTCTCACTATGCTCTCCCTTCCTTCCTTCCTGCTCTCTCTCTCTCTCTCTCTCTCTCTCTCTCTCTCTCTCTCTCTCTCTCTCTCTCTCCTCTCTCTCTCTCTCTCTCTCCTCTCTCTCTCTCTCTCTCCATCTTTTCAACAGATCACTCAGTGCTCTGCGTGGCGTCACTTGTCACCTTGAAGTGTTTTTGTTGTGGTTGTGGTGATGGAGGTCATGGTTGTAACACTAAGCACTGCTATGTGGTGTGTGTGTGTGTGTGTGTGTGTGTGTGTGTGTGTGTGTGTGTGTGTGTGTGTGTGTGTGTTACGTGCTAGGAAAAAAAAAAAAAACTTTGCGTGCTCTACACATTTCATACATAGATTCACGCCACGAAGGGAAGTGTTGGGGCTTACAGCAGGTATGTGGGGAATATATATCTACGTGAATGTGCATGTATACCCTTGTTTGCATAGATATCGTGTGCTGCGGAGTGCTTGCTGACGCAGGAATTCATAGAGAAAATGAGTTTTGAGGCAGCATAAGTGTGTGTGTGTGTGTGTGTGTATGCTGGTGTGAGAGAACTTTGTGTGCGTGTGTGTTGCGTGACGTCATAAAAAGATCATTAGCAACGGTCCAGACACCTCGTTAAGTTTGGACAAAGTGGTTGAGAAAATAACCTGCCTTACCTTTGGTGCCTATCCCAGGTTAATTTACATAGTTTCCCGTGTTTGTCTCTTGCAGTTTGAGTGTGCGGCGGTGTTTCTACTGTCTGTGGTCAGGTGTGCCAGGTGGTACAGTGAGGGAGTCTTGCCATACCCACCAGCACAGTACAGTCAGCTTACTTTACATATGGTGGCAGCGGTGGGATGCATCTCCATCCTTTCCTGTACTAGCTTCCTAACATGGTGATGGATGGTAACTAGAATCTCGCTAAGCTACTCTTCTTCCTGCCCCAAGGGATTTTATCAGTTATACAGGACGAAAAATAAGGATACTGTAGATCCATTAAAGGCAGCAGATGGGGAGCTGGTTAGTTCTGGGGAGGAGATTAGTAAACTTCTGAATGATTATTTTTTAACTGTCTTCACTCAGGAAAACATGCAGGATATGCCAGATAGTGAACAGGTGTTTAGAGCAGATGAGTATGAGAAGCTGACGGATATTTCCATAACTAGGGAGATAGTGGAGCAGGAGATAGATAGGCTAAAAAAGTTCAAGTCACCAGGACCTGATGAAATATATCCCAGAGTACTGAAGGAATGTAAAAAGATTATTAGTGAGCCGTTAGTTTCTGTCTTTAGGAAATCACTGGAGTCGGGTGAGGTACCAGAAATGTGGAGGCAGGCTAATGTAGTACCCATCTTTAAGAAAGGGGATAAAACTTTAGCGTCTAATTATAGACCTGTCAGCTTAACTTCAGTTGTAGGTAAAATGTTAGAGTCAATAATAGCCAGGAACATTAG
Organism: Scylla paramamosain; assembly: GCF_035594125.1. Lineage (NCBI taxonomy): Eukaryota > Metazoa > Arthropoda > Malacostraca > Decapoda > Portunidae > Scylla > Scylla paramamosain. The sequence goes on from NC_087161.1 coordinate 18,816,288, forward strand.
GGAACATTTAGACAAACATAACTTGATAAATCAGTCACAGCATGGCTTCACGAAGGGGAAGTCTTGCCTGACAAACTTGTTAAGTTTTTACAGTAAGGTGTACGAGGCAGTAGATAATGGTGATAGTTATGATATCTTATATCTGGACTTTAGTAAAGCATTCGACAAGGTGCCCCATCAAAGGCTCCTGAGAAAGGTTAGGGCGCACGGGATAGATGGGAAGGTGTTAGGTTGGATAGGGTCATGGCTTGGTAACAGGCGACAGAGAGTGCTAATAAACGGCTCGAAATCCGAGTGGGGTCATGTCATTAGTGGGGTGCCACAGGGATCAGTATTAGGGCCATTATTATTTCTAATATATATCAATGACTTGGATAGTGGAATTAGTAGCGATGTTAGTAAATTTGCGGATGACACAAAGATAGGTAGATTAATTAGGTCAGAAGCGGATGCCATCGCCTTGCAGACAGACTTAGATAGAATGAATGAATGGACGGATAGATGGCAAATGCAATTTAATATCAATAAATGCAAAGTGCTTAGCGTAGGTAGAGGAAACCCAAACAATAGGTACACATTAAACACCCAAACTCTGGTAGGTACAGGGTACGAGAAAGATTTAGGAGTTATAGTTAGCTCTGAACTCCGTCTAGGGAAACAATGCATAGAAGCCAGAAACAAGGCAAATAGGGTACTAGGATTCATTTTTAGGAGTGTTAAAAGTAGAAGGCCGGAAGTAATATTAAAGTTATACTTGGCGCTGGTCAGACCTCATCTAGACTACGCTGTGCAGTTCTGGTCCCCACATTACAGGAAAGATATAGGTCTATTAGAATCAGTACAGAGGAGAATGACTAAAAGGATTCAGGGGATGAGGAGTATTCCTTACGAAGCGAGGTTGAAGCGGTTAAATTTACATTCTCTAGAGAGACGTAGGTTAAGAGGGGACCTGATAGAAGTCTTTAAGTGGTATAAGGGTTATAACAAGGGAGATGTAAGCAAAATTCTTAGGATCAGCAACCAAGGTAGAACAAGAAATAACGGGTTCAAGCTTGAAAAATTTAGGTTTAGGAAGGAGATAGGAAAAAATTGGTTCTCAAATAGAGTGGTAGATGAGTGGAACGGACTCAGTAATCATGTAGTTAGTGCCAGGACACTAGAGAGCTTTAAGAGAAGATTAGACAAGTTTATGGATGGGGATAACAGATGGAAATAGGTAGGAGTGTTTCATACAGGGACTGCCACGTGTAAGCCTGGTCGCTTCTTGCAGCTTCCCTTATTTCTTATGTTCTTATGTTCTTCCTGTGATAAACTCAAATACAATAAATAGAGACTGTGTATTTGAAGTTATTGTTTGCACGTGGGTATTAATTTTGAGATAGCGATGTGACGTTGATACATAAAAGCGAAAAAAAATAAACATAACAAGTATTGAAAGTGATGGAACAAAGTGTATCCATCAGTACTGCAAACATCCAACAATCATACGAGTTTGTCTTGAAAGCAAAGACCAAGACTGAAGTAAACGTGCGAGTGAAAAGCGTATCACTTCACCCTCCCTCACCTCCTCGGCTGCCTCCCCTCCCTCCCCACCCACATAGGAAGTGGGGCGACGTTTTATGAAGCCTCACAAAGTCACTTCCTTAATACTGTACGGGTGTCGTGATGCCTCCTGCGTCCATCAGCGTGGCGGGTGTTGATAAGGTGAGCTGACTGCGTGTATTGATGGGAGGTGATGGTCTTCGTGAGTGTGTGTGTGTGTGTGTGTGTGTGTGTGTTGAGTGATGACTACATTCCATCAGGGTCTGGGTGGTGACATCGAGAAAAGCAAGGAGTGATGAGCAAAAGAATAAATAATGGGGCAGTGATGAATTACTCGTGGCTGGCGTGGGAGTGTTTGTCTCTCCGCCCTTACGTATATGCTTCTTTGCTTGCTCCTCTGGTTGTGTCCGCATTTTTTTTTTTTTTTTTATTTTACATTTTCCTCTGCTCCTCCTCCTCTCCTTTTCCTCCTCCTCCTCCTCCTCCTCCTCCTCCTCCTCCTCCTCCTCCTCCTCCTCCTCCTCCTCCTCCACCACCACCACCATCATCACCACCACCACCCACTCACTACATGACCATCACGCATCATGTTCCTGAATAAGTCACGACTCTTTAATGAGTGTAAAACGCGCCCAGATAATTAATTGCAGCTGAATGTTGACAGAAGTAATGAATTTATTAGACCTGCGACACCTGAGGGGGATTAAATACACAGCCGCCACTAATTACCTGCTACCTCAGCACAGCCGCGTAAAAAAAAAAAAAAAAGGCAACGTCATTTCTTTCTTATTTTCTTATATTCATCTTCGCTTAACCAGACACTTATAGACTCAGTGACTCACCTGAGGCGCTCTGAATTCTCCTGCCTCACCTGTGTTTACCTGTGTGGTAGGAAGGTACAGCAAACACCTTTTGTGTTCGAACTATGCTTCTCTCTCTCTCTCTCTCTCTCTCTCTCTCTCTCTCTCTCTCTCTCTCTCTCTCTCTCGGTTAACCTCGTCAGGATATACCGACACAACATACGCTGTACGTCAACAGGTAATGCTATTTCCCTGAACCTTTCCGTGCAAGTGTCGTATAGGAAATAATAAAGTAAAACAAGCAGGTAAGGGCACGGTACGTAATGAAAGCGCGGCGTTCAGGACTCAGGTGGGGCGTAGTGGGTGTACACAGCGCAAGTAGCTTCCATAGCTAGGGTGTTTGTGTGTCGCGGAGACGCTCTTGTGTGGGAGAGACGAAGACTGGATGAGTCCACGATATAAGGGAAGTTAATGGGCAAATATTTGTGTATGTGTGTGTGTGTGTGTGTGTGTGTGTGTGTGTGCAACTCTCTGTCAGTCGGTCTGTATCCATTTGCTTGCTTAAGAACAGGTATCTCTCTCTCTCTCTCTCTCTCTCTCTCTCTCTCTCTCTCTCTCTCTCTCTCTCTCTCTCTCTCTCTCTCTCTCTCTCCTGTCAAGCACACTTTTCCTGGGAAGTCGAAGCACTCTGTAAGCTGTTTACTGACTTTTATATATCAGTATCTCTATCTCTTCCTCGTGTCTCTGTATCTCCTCCTTCTCTTTATCCTCTTATTCCTGAGCTTTGATCCTCGCAGGCGGAAGAGACCAGAGATTAATTGCCCGACGTTTCTCTGCACTTATTTCATATTTCCATCTTTGTTTTCTGCCCCTTGGTCATCCTTGCCCTTTCTTTATTTCTCTTCTTCTCAGCTTTCTCTGTTTCTACTATTCTGACCTTTCCCCCTTTCTCTGTCTCCTTCGTTCTTAGTTTGTTTGTTTCTCTCTCTCTCTTTCTCTGTGGCCTGTGGCATGGGAAGACGTGTCCCAGAAGCTCCCATACCTTTTTCTCCAGTACACCCAGTGCGCTTTTCATCCTCAGCAGCCAGCATTATAGCTGGCTCCGTAGGTATGATTACTTCCATCTAAAAGTACTTTTGTACCAAGAAACCATCTTATATGGGTGAAAAATAACATAATATTGAACTCAAAACGTTCCAGCAACGCCAGACCACTATCGGGATCAAAACAAACCTTCTCCCGCGCTAAATCAAATTGTTACAACCGCTACACAACAATATTTCTGCGTGTGGGTTTTGTTCTCAGAAACGACATGGTCGTAACAAGAAACAACGTTGAACGGACCTATGCTAGAGACACAACTGCCCAAACAACCCAGGGAGAGACGTCAACCCAGCATACAGGACCACCACACCCATCTGCACCCAGCTCAAGTAGAACTGCCCAGGTGGCCACAGCCCAGCACACAGGATTACCAAGTCCACCATCATTCTTAAGTATTCTCAGTTCAATACAAGCTGCTATCACCACACTGTCCGAAGAAGGTAAAGTGATTGTGAACACTATTGTGAAGGCCCTTCAGGCCCTACTGGAAGACAAAGATCAGAAGATAGATACACTACAGAGGAAAGTTAATGATTTAGAAGACAAAGTTATTCAACTAGAAGACCAAATTGATGATGTGAATCAGTATGAGCGCAGGGACACCATTATAGTTAGTGGACCATCTTTGCCAAGGGAAATTCATAATGAAAACTCTACTGAGGTTATTTTACATGACATTAAAGACAATCTAAAGATAAACATACAACCTGCTGATATTAATGTTGCCCATAGAATAGGAAATAAGTCAAAGCAAAACTCAGACAATCCAATAATAGTAAAACTGCATAGTAGACAAAAAAAAAGATGACATAATAAGTGGCTGTATTGCCTTTAAAACCAAATATATATGTTAATGAAAGCCTCACCCCAAAGAGACTTGCCCTATTCAAAACCATATGGAACATTCGAAAGGCAAACAGACAACTCTTTCAACAATGCTACACAAAAGATGGGAAGATATATATATATATCAAGCTAAAATGCTCAAATAAAATATGAATAGTGACTAATGAACAAACCTTAAACAGTTTTCTAGACATGTACCCTGCCTTGGGAAACAATAACTAGTTGTTGACCTATGATGACCAACTTTATTTTTTATGTTTATTCTTTATGTTTATTCTTACATGTACCTCTACATTATATTTCCTAGCTAACAGCAGTTACCTACCTTTCTAATTTTACACTTGCCTACATGAATTATCTTTAATTCTTATTTTATCTTCCCTTTCCTTTTTATTACTTTTTCACCACCTTAATTTTCCTCACTTTAAATTCTACTCATTTATCTAGACCCATAATGCTATTCTTCATCCTACTGCTCTTTCTAACATTATACAATCCTTACTTTTATTTCACAACCTAACTTTTTCTATCTTAATCTATCTATAATTTACCTAACCTAACCTTCCCTTACCTAACCTTAGTTCAAGCTATCCTTTCTTACTAACTCCAACAAATTGTTCTCCTTAACACAACTCTACCCTTACTTTATTCACTGCCTAACTTTATCTATCTAAATTTATCAACAACCTACCATAGATAACCTGCCATTAACCTGACCATTCTACAAGCTCATATTACCTTAGCACGCCTTACTTCATTTATACACTTCATCTGTTATTATTTTCTTACCCTAATTTATCTTACCTTACCCCAACTCTAAGTCTGAATCACCTAACTCAATCAGCCTTACCTTACTCTTATGACTTTATCATCAAACTGTATACTTAGTAATGACCTATACATAAAAATAATGCAATCTCTGCAATATATTTTACTCCTGGGTTATTGGTTCGCTGCTCTCCTGGAAGGCTTACTATATTGTGTTGTCATTACTTTGCTATATCTAACTGTACCAGCTAGATAATCTCTCACTTTAATTACATCTCATATACCTCATACTTAACTACTAAAGCCCAAATATTATTTGTGTGTATACCGGTATATGTGTGTGTATATGTATATATATGTACTTGTATATGTATATGCATATATGTATGTTATGTGTATATATATATGTGTGTATGTGTATATGTAAAATGTATTTTTTCTTCATTCTAGTTCACTTTACCTAATGTAACTTATGTTAACCCAACTCAGTTTATACACTTAAGAATACTTTTCCTGCCAAACTTTTTTCCTTTTCTTTCTTTAACTTCTACTTACTAAGTCCATACTTACTCCTATAATCTGCTATTTTACCCATCAATGTTATGCTTAACTAAAACTGCATAAGGTGGAAATTATGCATATACGGTACATTATAGTAATTTGCACCTCAGTCACTTGTTCACTGCTTAAGGTACCTGGGGAGCCTACTGTGGTCTTCTTTTTTATTATTATTATTTTACTATTATTACTATTATTATTATTATTATTATTATTATTATTATTATTATTATTATTATTATTATTATTATTATTATTATTATTATTGTAGTTATTGTTATCATTATTATTATTATTGCTATTATTACTTTTCACATCCCTTATGGAGAACCTATATAAATCACTGTTTGATGATGACAACCAAAATGAGGACAATATTAATGCTTTCAATATTGCAATAGATATGATTACTAAAATCCCAGGTCAATATGATATTAACTCTTTGTCTAGATACTTCAATTTTCAGGAATACAGTTCTACTACAAACTCATCAGGAAATGATTATCTTAACTTCTTACATTAAAATATTAGATCGTTACACAAAAACTTTGATTCTCTAAAATTATTGCTTAGTTGTTTACCCAAACTACCTGATGTTATTGCCCTTACAGAAACATGGTTACAAGAACATACTAAGTATCTTTACTCCATAGAAGGTTATACTCCATTTCACATAATCAGAACTGATAGAGAGCATGGAGGGATTACTATCTACACCAAAAATATAATAAATGTACAAGTTCTAAATCAGTTCTCTTTTATAAATAGGAAAAGTGAAATAAGTACAACAAAGCTAATCCTAGGAAGCACCAGTTATATTACTTCAGTAATTTACAGGCCCAATAGTAAACATATATATGTTAATGAATTCACAGACATTATCAATAATTTACTAGTTGCTGAAACTTTTAAAAATAACTAAACAATTCTCATTGGGGACTTTAACATTAATTTACTTGAACATTCCACTCATCTTCCATCTTATTCCTCAACACAATGCAAACTTTAAATTATTTTCTTCATATATCTCGACCAACAAGATTTCCTGACAGCCCTGACCTTGGTAAACCACCATTACTAGACCATATCTGGACTAATTTCACACCTCCATCATTATCAGTTATTTTACATTATTGTATGACTGATCATCTCCCTATATTCATAAATATTATACAACAGTCTGTGCCAAATACCAAACATAAGATTGTCTTTAGAGACTTCAGCACAAATAGCCAAAGTTTATTTACCAGTGAACTACAAAGGATAAATTGGGATGAAATACTTAATCTAGTAGACACAAATGACAATTTTAACCTATTCTTTAATATTGTTTATGAACTCTATGACAAATGCTTTCCAGTAAAAAACAAATATATAAAAGAAAAAAAGACTCCAAAACGCATGGCTAACTACCGGAATACTTAATTCTATTAAATATAAATGTAAGCTTTTTAAGATGTATAAACTTAGTCAAATTTCACACATAATATTCAAACAATATAGGAACAATCTAACTCAAGTTATACGTGCTGCCAAATCCAACTATTATCGTCAGATATTTAGTAATTTCAGAAGCAACACAAAAAAAATCTGGCAAACAATCAATGAAATAAAAGG
>NC_087161.1:18833522-18836022 GCF_035594125.1 Scylla paramamosain
ATACACGTAAACGAAAGTCGCCTTTATAGTTTATGACAATAGCCTTTAATTTTTATTTTAGAATCATAACATTTGAAACATTTAATTACGATTATGTACAGAGTAAATGCCAGTCTTTATTGAAGCCGATGCTTTTTGGGTCGCATCGGTGCACGTATTCAAGTAAGCACTGACGTTACCTGTTGTTTTATTTATATAAGCAACAAACACACTTGATACTCTTACTCATCCCTTGGGGAATTCCACTGGTCAAACATTTCCACGAAGAGAATTGTTCCCTTGCAGTATGCAGTAGTTATCGTCCGCCTTTCCGCCGGGTTTTTTTTTTTTTTTTCATTCGTTTAGTAACCTTGCATGCACACCTCTATCAGTTGTCAATTTCCATGAAAACCGTGTGTGTGTGTGTGTGTGTGTGTGTGTGTGTGTGTGTGTGTGTGTGTGTGTGTGTGTGTGTGTGCGTGTGTGTGTGTGTTTCTCTGTCTGTGTCATTTTCGCGTCACTTACACCGTCGTAAATTTTGTAGCGCCACAATGTATAACAAGTTACTTAATAAATCTCATAATTTACACACCATTAGCGCTGCAAAGTTAATTATTGCCACCACACACGTAAACACACACACACACACACACACACACACACACACACACACATACGCACGTGTACTACTCTTTCTCGGTTACTTACCAAATTTACGAGTTAATTAATAGTCGCTTAAATGGCTCGCTTGGGCTCACACGCGGTTTTAATTAACGACAAGCAGTAATTAGCGTCGACATGTCATTCGCCGCGGAGTGCAGGCGAGAGAGGGGAGGAAAGCTGCCGACTCTTGAGGAAAATGCAGAGTGGGAAATGACTTGTACGAATTTCTTAAACGAATGAATGAAATAAAGTGAAATACGAAATATGAGAAATGAAAATGAAATGAAGACGGTAGTGAATACAGATATCAATGGAAGTAATAATTGAATAAAATAGAGCAGATAGAAATAAGGAATGGAGTGAAATGATGACAGTGATGAATGCAGCTATCTGTAGAAGTAATAGCTGAATAAAATAAAGTAGATAGAAGTAAGGAATTAAGTGAAATGCAGTTACTTGTGGCCCAAAGAATTAAAGTAATAATGACAAAAAATAATATATATATATATATATATATATATATATATATATATATATATATATATATATATATATATATATATATATATATATATATATATATATATATATATATATATATATATATATATATATATACGAGTATATATATATATATTTATAAAACGCAAAAATGTTATGATAATAATGTGAAGTATACGTGAAGAGTGCATGTGTAATTTTAAAATAACAAATGATAAAGGAAAATGGTAGAATTCGAATGTGTTGCAGGAAGAAAATAAAAAAAAAAAAAAAAAGGTAAAAATAGACCTAAGATTAACGCCTCGCGGGGCTAATGTTTTGATTCACGGCAGTGCTCGCTGGAAATAGAAAACGAAAATGGGAAGGGAGGGCTAAAGAAAAATGGGAGAGGGCGCAAAACACAGATATATGATATGGAAAAGAAAAAAAGACGTAGGAGGGAAGCATAATGATGATGAATAACATGAATGAGTATAAATAGATAACATGAGTGATAAATGACTACTGTGTTGCTGGAAACAAAGGTAAAATAGAGCGAATTACATATGTTAAATTTGGATTGATTTTCTGATACAGATGCTGTCAGAACAGGATCGGTCAAATTGTTTTATCTGTTCATTCATTTATTTATTTATTTATTTATTTATTATTTCCAGAGTGTTTTTTACGTAAGAGACTGCAGGTTGGCTTGTGGGAAAAAAATAGACGAATGAATGGAGACGAAAATGTATGAATTAAAATTGCTGAGTGATTTCTTTTTCTTCTTGGCGTAGTATCAGGTGAATGCCACAGGTAAGCAAAAGATTCTCAGGTAAATGCAAAGCTAATTAGGCGAATGCGGAAGTTATTTATCTTTGCTTACATTGATCCTTACTATTTTCTCCCGCTTCTGAGGATGAAAATATAGACTTTTTATTTTTTTCTTTGCCTGTTACCAATGCATGTTTTCCCGTCAACGGTCCATAATTGCCGGAAACTGTATTGACGGATCCCGAAATAAAGCTTTTACTTTCCCTTATGGATTATTTGAGTTCAAGAAGCGTAAGTGATTTTCCTTTTACCTCTGTGAGCCGAGTGCCGCTCACAGCGCTCAGAGCAGCATGCATACACCAACACCACCATCCAGGTCATGCCGAAAAAGGACGCTCTAGAGAGAGAGAGAGAGAGAGAGAAAAAAAAAAAAACATGGAGCACAGTTTGTCTTATGAAAGATTGAAAATGGAAGCCCCATCAATGATTGAACACACACACACACACACACACACACACACACACACACACACACACACACACACACACACACACACACACACAGACCACAGCACACTGCCATTGTTCAGGCGTACATAGATAAGGT
>NC_087161.1:18843522-18851022 GCF_035594125.1 Scylla paramamosain
GGAGAGGAAAGCCAAAGCTGGTGGTGAACATTGAAGTCTCCAAGAATGGAGATCTCTGCAAAAGGGAAGAGGGTCAGAATGTGCTCCACTTTGGAAGTTAAGTAGTCAAAGAATTTCTTATAGTCAGAGGAGTTAGGTGAGAGGTATACAGCACAGATAAATTTAGTTTGAGAGTGACGCTGTAGTCGTAGCCAGATGGTGGAAAACTCGGAAGATTCAAGAGCGTGGGCACGAGAGCAGGTTAAGTCGTTATAAACGCAACATCCAGCTTTGGATTGAAAATGAGGATAGAGAAAGTAGGAGGGAACAGAAAAGGGGCTACTGTCAGTTGCCTCAGGCACCTGAGTTTCAGTGAGGAAAAGAAGATGAGGTTTAGAAGAGGAGAGGTGGTGTTCTACAGATTGGAAATTAGATCTTAGACCGCGAATGTTGCAGAAGTTAATGAAGAAAAAGTTGAGGGGGTGTCAAGACACTTAGGGTCGTCGACAGAAAGGCAGTCTGACCTGGGGACATTAATTTTATGGTCCCCTCCCCAGATGGGGACTCCGAGGCTGGTGTAGGAATCGCCATGATTTTAAAATTTTTGAGTGAAGGGTGTGTGTGTTATTAGGTGCTTGTAGTTTTGTGTGGAGGAAGAGAGTTGTCTTCAGAGGGCAGGCTGTGACTGCCCCCTTTTGTTGTGAGACACAAAGAGAAACGTTCAGTGAGGTCACAGGTGGGTTTAATGATAAGTTCACAGAACCCCATGAACAGTACTGTAGACCTCACTGGGAGTAATTATCGTTTCGGCAGGTGTCTACTGCCTCCTCCTTGCTGTAATTAAATAGCTATGAAAAAATGCAATATAAAATCCTTTCGTTTTTTATTTTCACTACGTCTTTCTTTGTTATGACATTTCCACACTTCCTTCGAGTTGTCGAGTTGTTGTTTTTTTCTATCCAGCATAATTTTTACTTTAGTTCACATCAAGCTCAAGTAACTTTTCTTATTTTTCCAATGTGCAGTACATCTCTCTCTCTCTCTCTCTCTCTCTCTCTCTCTCTCTCTCTCTCTCTCTCTCTCTCTCTCTCTCTCTCTCTCTCTCTCTCTCTCTCTCTCTTAACTGACACACACACACACACACACACACACACACACACACACACACACACACACACACACACACACACACACACACACACACACACACACACACACACACACACACACACACACACACACACACACACACACACACACACACACACACACACACACACACACACACACACACACACACACACACACACACACACACACATCCACATTCGGCACCACCATCCTATTCGGCGTGACAATTGTTCGGTTCGGTGCCCATTTAGATACACCATTAAATTCTCTCTCTCTCTCTCTCTCTCTCTCTCTCTCTCTCTCTCTCTCTCTCTCTCTCTCTCTCTCTCTCTCTCTCTCTCTCATAGTCATTCCTTCACTTTTTTTGCAGAATTTGTAGTGCAAAAACCAACACTGCTACTACTACTACTACTACTACCACTACTACTACTACTAATAATAATAATAATAATAATAATAATAGCAGCACCAGTACCGCCACCACAGGTGTAACTCTCAATAAATCTCGTAATGCAGTATAGTAATCTAACACAAACACGCTTCACCAGCGTCTTGGTCATCCTCTTTTAGAGATTTTGGTGAAACTTTTGCTGTTGCCTTGGACAGCATCTATCTTTTGATAGAGTCTGGCACAAAGCTTTGAATTTCCAAACTACCCTCCTACGGCTTCTATCCTTCTCTCTGTAACTTCATCTCAAGTTTCCTTTCTGACCGTTCTATTGCTGCTGTGGTAGACGGTCACTGTTCTTCTCCTAAATCTATTAACAGTGGTGTTCCTCAGGGTTCTGTCCTGTCACCCACTCTCTTCTTATTATTCATTAATGATCTTCTAAACCAAACTTCTTGTCCTATTCACTCCTACGCTGATGATACCACCCTGCACTTTTCCACATCTTTTCATAGACGTCCAACCCTTCAGGAGGTAAACATTTCACGCAGGGAAGCCACAGAACGCTTGACTTCTGATCTTTCTAAAATTTCTGATTGGGGCAGAGCAAACTTGATATTGTTCAATGCCTCAAAAACTCAATTCCTCCATCTATCAACTCGACATAACCTTCCAGACAACTATCCCCTCTTCTTCAGTGACTCTCAACTGTCCCCCCTCTTCTACACTGAACATCCTTGGTCTGTCCTTTACTTATAATCTGAACTGGAAACTTCACATCTCATCTCTAGCTAAAACAGCTTCTATGAAGTTAGGTGTTCTGAGACGTCTCCGCCAGTTTTCCTCACCCCCCAAGCTGCTAACTCTGTACAAGGGCCTTATCCGTCCATGTATGGAGTATATGCTTCACATGTCTGGGGGGGATTCGACTCATACTGCTCTTCTAGATAGGGTGGAATCAAAAGCTTTTCGTCTCATCAACTCCTCTCCTCTAACTGACTGTCTTCAGCCTCTCTCTCTCACCGCCGCAATGTTGCATCTCTAGCTGTCTTCTACCGCTATTTTCATGCTAACTGCTCTTTTGATCTTGCTAACTGCATGGTTCCCCTCCTCCCGCGGCCTCGCTGCACAAGACTTTCTTCTTTCTCTCACCCCTATTCTGTCCACCTCTCTAACGCAAGAGTTAACCAGTATTTTCAATCATTCATCCCTTTTTCTGGTAAACTCTGGAACTCCCTGCCTGCTTCTGTATTTCCACCTTCCTATGACTTGAATTCCTTCAAGAGAGAGGTTTCAAGACACTTATTCATCAATTTTTGACTACTGCTTTGACCCTTTTATGGGACTGGTATTTCAGTGGGCATTTTTTAATTGGATATTTGTTGCCCTTGGCCAGTGTCCCTCCTACATAAAAAAAATAAATAAAAATAAATAGATAAATAAAAAATGCATTTTTATTATTATTATTATTTATTATTTTTTTTTTTTTAAGTGAACCGAAAAAGTAACCGTATACTGACATGAGTCAGTATACATGTCACTTGACACATTTAACAGCGTCACACGAGTAAATCATCCATGAAACTTGAACACAAGCGGAGATGTAATGAAACATATCCATTACATCTATTATATCTATCTATCATAGTGTAAAAGCAAACGTTCTGCAGACCTTAAACTAACATGAACTTTAGTATTGCTGGAGGAGGATGGGAATGAGATGAAATGAAGTGTTACATGCAAGACGAGATTTGGGGCGTGAAGAATGTTTTGTAATAACTCTGCTTGCACGTGAGACTGAGTGACTGCTGACTGCTGATGTGAAGGTGGCGTATATCCTCCCTATACGGTAGAGAGGGTCACGTACACACACACACACACACACACACACACACACACACACACACACACACACACACACACACACACACACACACACACACACACACACACACACACACACACAGTCGACAGTGAAGGAGAGACCAAAGTATTTCTCTGTCACAAACTGGAAGATTCAATAACTCTAGCTAATTCCTTCACTCTGTTTTCATTCGTCTTCTCCCGCGACCCTTGACTCTCTCTCTCTCTCTCTCTCTCTCTCTCTCTCTCTCTCTCTCTCTCTCTCTCTCTCTCTCTCTAAGCTTGCATGCATTTGTATGAGAATTGACTCAGTTTTAGTTAATTTTTCTTTCCTCCTCCTCATTTCTCGCTTTTTATCTCTTTTACTGTTTCTCAGGATCTTCGTTCCTTTCCTCTCACTCCCCTCAACTCTCTCTCCCTCTCTCCTAGAATCCCCCTCTTTTTATCCCATATTTCAATTTCCTCCTCCTCCTCCTCCTCCTCCTCACCACCACCACCATTCCTTTCTCTGCGCCTATCCTTCCATAACACATTTCTCCTTAATCCGTAATCCTTTCCTTCCCTTTTCCTTCCCGTTAGTAAAGCGGAGATCCCCATGTCTATTCGTATCTTCCACTACCTCTTTCTCTCCTCCTCCTCCTCCTCCTCCTCCTCCTCCTCCTCCGCTAGACATAAACAAACCAAGCCCGGGATTCCCGCCAACCGTAAACAAAGTCCTGCCACTCGTCCGAAATCTTGTGTATTATTATTATTTTTTTCCTCAGGAGGCTTAGACGCGGGACTTGTGGCGATTTATCGATTATCGTGGAGGGATTGGGCAGCGATGGAGGAGACTAGAAACACAGGGAGGGAGGGACATGGGAGGAGATAGAGGAGGTGGAGGAGGAGGGAGTAAGGGAAGAGCTCGGGAGAGAAGTAGTGTTGGTAAGGCTCAAGGGAAGGAGATTGCTGAGAGAGAGAGAGAGAGAGAGAGAGAGAGAGAGAGAGAGAGAGAGAGAGAGAGAGAGAGAGAGAGAGAGAGACGTTGGTGAAGACAGTGAGAGATTTATATTCGAAAAAAGAATATGCGTTTAAGAAAAAAATAGTAAAATATTGTCAGCAAATTTTTTTATCAGTCTCAGTTCCTTTCCTTTCTTCCTCTCTCCTCCTCCTCCTCCTCCTCCTCCTCCTCCTCCTCCTCCTCCTCCTCCTCCTGTCGCGAAGGTATTTCCCCTTGGCGCTAAATAACTCCTCAGGTGTATAAATATGCAATCCAGCTCACCTGGTACACCTAAATCAGGCGGGCGACGGGCGACAATTGATTCCGTGTGTGTGTGTGTGTGTGTGTGTGTGTGTGTGTGTGTGTGTGTGTGTGTGTGTGTGTGCGCGCGCGCGCGATCTGCTGCATAAAGCAATATACATCCTGGAGAGAGAGAGAGAGAGAGAGAGAGAGAGAGAGAGAGAGAGAGAGAGAGAGAGAGAGAGAGAGACCACATAAAGGAAGGTGCATTTGAGAGAGAGAGAGAGAGAGAGAGAGAGAGAGAGAGAGAGAGAGAGAGAGAGAGAGAGAGAGAGAGAGAGAGAGCCAGCCGGTTAATATATATACTCGTACTTTTAATCCGGGTTCTTTTGGGCGAAAAATCCTTGTGCCCATAGCCAACCGTAGATGGAGACACCCTAAATATTGGAGAGAGAGAGAGAGAGAGAGAGAGAGAGAGAGAGAGAGAGAGAGAGAGAGAGAGAGAGAGAGAGAGAGAGAGAGAGAGAGAGAAGGATGTCAGAGCTGCTTGTAGAGGAGGGGAAGTAAAGGATGGGGAATGGGGGTGAAAGGTCGGGCTGGGTTGGGTTATGGGGGTGGTATTGGCAGTGGAGCGGGAAGGGTAAAGAGAGGAGGGGCTGAGGACTCGGTTTCTGGCAGGGTAAACTTTCCTTATTTTCTCTGGCAATAAAAATCCATTTATCCAGGAGATGAGGAATGAGGGAGGGATGGGAAAGCGTGGTGAGGATTGATTGGTGGTGCTGTTGTTATTGTCATTATCACTGTTATTGCTGGTACCATTATTTAGTTTTTTTATTGTTATTATCATGTTCATCATCATCATTACTCCCACTGTTACCATGTTTCTGTTTAAGGATTCCAATCATATCGGTAACTTCATGAAAATGTTTACGTAAATTTGCATGTAATTATTGCGGTTGTTGTTGCAGCAGTTATGATAGTAGAGGAAATAAAGTTCCAGTAATGACACCAATAGTTGTACGTTGTAGGAATAGTAGAAGGAAGAGGAAGAGGAGGAGGAGGAGGAGGAGGAGGAGGAGGAGGAGGAAGACGAGAAGGTGGAAGAGGAATAACAGAAAAAGAGGTATTAGTGATAGCACCAGTAGCAGCAGAAACAGTTATTTGGAGAATAAATAGCAGAATTAGCAGCATGAACAATAGAACAATCATCAGCAGCAGCAGTAGGACCAGCAGCCGGGACTTCTCAGCTGCCCACCTACCAGTCACTCATTCGCCCTAAAAGCCACGGCCAGTTTTTCACCTTGCGCGTCTTGTAATCCGGGCGAGTCTAGCAGTAATCCCGATAAACAATATGAACAATAAAGACTGGGATAAGCAGGGAGGGCAGCGCATGTACGACAGTTTCTCCCTGACCTAACCCTTCCCGCCCCCACCCTCTTGCCAGACCCCCTCATCTCCCTTGCTGCAATCCCAAACTAATATGGACAAAATCCCTCAGTAATCCCTGCATCGTTACCGAGGCTTATGGGCGATACACGACGTCGATAAGGGAAGGAGTGAGAGAGGAGACATGCGACGCAGAAGGGGTGAGAGGGAGGGAGGGATGTCTCTATCTGCCAATAAGAATATCAAGTAATTGTTAATGTGTATGTGGGAGGTAAGGCCATGAGAGAGAGAGAGAGAGAGAGAGAGAGAGAGAGAGAGAGAGAGAGAGAGAGAGAGAGAGAGAGAGAGAGAGAGAGAGAGAGAGAGAGAGAGAGAGAGAATGTATCCGTCTTTTCACTACTGTCACAGGAGACACACAACGCAAAAACAAAACTAAAACCTCAAATAAACACAAGTAAAAGCTTTCACCCTCTGTTCCTATACCAGTCGCGTGGAGAAGGTCGCCGCGCCTCGTCTGGCAGCGCGATCAAAGTAGTAAACATTGAAAACTTATCGTACCGCGGCCAGGTTGAGAAAGAGGCAGGGAAAGGCTGGGGCCTGGGAGGCGTGGATACAAACACCCGTGATAAACTGTTAGCACCACAGACGCATGGCTGACGCGCACGATGAGGAAACGTCAAATCCAGGGTGATGTATGCCCCTGTAGAAGGCCCAGGAGGAAGTGGTGGAGGTGGAGGAGGAGGAGGTGGAGAGTGTGTGTGTAGTAGCAGCAGTAGTGAGGAGTGATAGTGGATTCTGGTTCGCTATTACAGCAGAAGTGCAGAGTTTCAAGAATAATGATCTCTCTCTCTCTCTCTCTCTCTCTCTCTCTCTCTCTCTCTCTCTCTCTCTCTCTCTCTCTCTCTCTCTGTATCCAGAGAAGGAAGAACATTTGCTGATGGTGATAGTTACTAGAAGTAGTAGTAGTAGTAATAGTAGCAGTAGTAGTAGTGGTAGTAATAGTAGTAGTAGTAGTAGTAGTAGTAGTAGTAGTAGTAGCAGCAGCAGCATTACAAAGAAGTGAGTAATGTATGCAAATTATGAAAAAAAAATAAGGTTCGAGAAAATTAATACTTGTTTTCTTTTTATCACTCTCGTTCTCTTTTTCTTGCGTTTTCGCTTAATTTTACCTCCCATCTTCTTTCCGCCTTTGTTTGAGCGCTTGTTTTCATGCGAGTGTGATGAAGTGGACGTGTAATAAGTAGGTTGCTTCTCAGTTTGCAGTAGAAGTAGGGGTCGTAGTAGCACCAGCAGTAGTAGCAGTGGTATTAGTTTGTAGTAGTAATAGTAGTAGTAGTAGTAGTAGTAGTAGTAGCAGTAGTATTTGTTGTTGTTGTGTTTTGTTGTTGCACCACCAGTAGTAGTAATAGTAGTAGTAATAGCAGTAGAGGCAGCAGGAGTAGTAGTAGTAGCAGCAGCAGCAGTAGTAGTAGCAGTAGCAGTAATCGCAGCCTGCCAATGACAGATGAAGCCATACCACTGCTACATACGCACT
>NC_087161.1:18863522-18868522 GCF_035594125.1 Scylla paramamosain
TCCTCTAGTATGCTCCTCACTTTGCACATTTCTCATAACTCTCCTCCCTCTCCTTCCCAACGTACCTTTACACTTTCCCCCTTCATATCCCCTCTTCCTTCCCCTCTCCTTTCCCCTCTCCCTCCTCCCCCTTCCCAAAGCGCAGTCAGGGAGTATGATGTCCACACAGACTATCTGACCGACTTAATTCCCTTTGACTCGCGGAAAGGGGGGTTGGGGAGGGTAATGGCGGGTCGGGTTTGGGGAGGGTAGGGAGGGATGGTAATAGTAGAGCCGAATTCCAAAATACGAGGACTTGCTTTCGTTCCTTAGCCTTTAAAACACGGCGATTTGTTTTTCCTCTGCGTAAAAACACTGGTGACTTATTCATTAATTGTTTCCCGCGACCTTTAAATCTCCTGACTTGATATTTTCTTCTTTTTTTTATTGATGTATTTGCACGAGGGAGCACCAGGCGGCTAGATAAATTATGAAACAAATCTGCATCTAAGCAGGAGAGAGAGAGAGAGAGAGAGAGAGAGAGAGAGAGAGAGAGAGAGAGAGAGAGAGAGAGAGAGAGAGAGAGAGAGAGAGAGACTGCATCACCACGATCTTACTTAATATAAAGCCTCTCTTCCCTTCCTCCTTCCCCTCCCCCTGCCCCCTTACTTCCTTCATCGCGGGCCGATTTGTCGCCGGCCGAGGTCTGGCGCCGCCGGGTCTCGCGCGCTCCAGAGAACCCGGCGAAAAGGAGATTAAATTTGCATAATGCACGATTGGTGTTGGTCGGTGAAGTAAAGCTGATGGCGGCATGCGGGGAGGGGAGGGAGAGGGCAGGGAAGGGGAGGGTGATGGGACGAATAGGAGCACGGAAAAGGGAGTAACAACGAGGACGACGACGAGGACGAGGAGGAAGGGAGGAAAACATGTAAAGGACGGAAAGTCTGCATTCAGGAAAATGTATGGAAGGGAAAAGTGATAAACTGTAGGAAGAAAAAAGTACACAGAGCATTGCTTTTCTTCTCTTCTATCATCAGAAAAAAAATTAATAAAATATTCATGAAAGTTATAAATGATAAGAATGAAGGTAAATGGACGATTATTATTTATATATCTTACTCCCATCATCATCATCATCATCATCATCATCATCATCATCATCATTACT
Organism: Scylla paramamosain; assembly: GCF_035594125.1. Classification (NCBI taxonomy): domain Eukaryota; kingdom Metazoa; phylum Arthropoda; class Malacostraca; order Decapoda; family Portunidae; genus Scylla; species Scylla paramamosain. The sequence continues at coordinate 18,864,670 of NC_087161.1, forward strand.
ATCACTATTATTACCACCACCACCATCACCACCACCACCCACACGTCCACTAAATAACACGGACACTTTCACACCCAATCCATACTTGTTTTAGGCATTCACGGCAGTGTAGTGTTGTGGCTACATCAGGTGGGTGGTGATGGAGGGCGTGTGTGGTGACGGGGAGTGACAGGCGGTTCTGGGAGGGATGATGGGTGGTGATAGGGGTGGTGAGAGGTGATGTGTGGTGCTGGGACTGACGGCTGGTGATGGAGAGTGATGAAAGGTGATGAGTGGTGATGGTGATTGCACGCACAGGACCTGACGGGGGTGTTAAGTGTAAAGTATACCTGATTAGAAGCAAGTAGCAGTACACACACACACACACACACACACACACACACACACACACACACACACACACACACACACACACACTGAACCGCCGGATAGAGAAACAAACCGCAGTAGGAAAAGCGAGCTAACTGTCACCATAAGAAGGTCAAAAGTAATTACAAGGAGAAAATTTATACAAGACCGTCCCTTAAAAATCTTTCCGCGATACTCGTGCAGTAGCTGAGGAGGAAACACTGTCTTTCTTATGCTTGCCGTGGAGTCTCTCTGGCGGCGGACTCTAAAGGGAGGAGGAGGAGGAGGAGAAGGAGGAGGAGGAAGAGGAGTACTGGGAAGAAGAGATACGTAGAAAGGAAGGGAAAGGGAGAAAAGGGGTAGCAAGGGATTTTTAGTGTTAAAGGCGGAGTCTGAAGAAAGAGGGCGAGTTCTGGAGGGGAGGGAAGAGGGAGAGGAGGGAGAGGAATGGGGGAAATAGAAAGCAAAAGGAGGGAAAGGGGTAGCCACGGATTTTTGGTGTTAGAGCCAACATACAGAGGCAATGGAGGTGAGGCAAGAGGTGTTATTGATGTTACGAGTACAGTTGTTATTATTATTGTTGTTGCTGCTGCTACTGCTTCTGTTCCTGGTCCTGCTGCTGCTGCGAGGATTAGTATCAATATCAGAAGTTATAGTTGTTGTTGTGGTGATGCGATATTGTTGTTGTTGCTGTAATTATTGTTGTTGTTGTTGTTGTTGTTATTGTTGTTGTTGTTGTTGTTGTTGTTGTTGTTGTTGTTATTCTTGTTGTCAGTGGTGGTGGTGGTGGTGGATGGTGATGGTGTTCATGTTGTTGTTGCTGTTTTTGTTGTTGCATTAATATTTTAACTTTTTCTTACAAATCATATATTTAGAACGTGCAATACAAAACATTAGATATATTTCAAGTTGCAAAATAAAATTGAAATCCCTGATATGAAAAAAGAACAAATAATGAATATTTATAGCTTCATTACATATAAATATTCTCTCAGTGCAAAAGAAAAAGAGAGAGAGAAAAGATAAAATAGCACGGCACTAAATGAGGCACTGCTCATTTTGTAATGAAAAGGATGGAAAACTGTTGCCTTTCTGTGTTATTCCATTAATGAAAATGTAAAACGTGCCAACAAAGGTGACGGGAAGACAGTACAGAGAAAGAGAGAGAGAGAGAGAGAGAGAGAGAGAGAGAGAGAGAGAGAGAGAGAGAGAGAGAGAGAGAGAGAGACGCCAGTGTGTCGCATCTTCCCTCATAAAGTTCAGCTCGTATATTGCCGCCTTGACTTCATGGAGCATAGAGGGCAAGTGTGTGTGTGTGTGTGTGTGTGTGTGTGTGTGTGTGTGTGTGTGTGTGTGTGTGTGTGTGTGTGTGTGTGTGTGTGTGTTGTGTTCCCTCCCTGGACACTTTACCCCTTTTCATATGTTAAACAGAGAGAGAGAGAGAGAGAGAGAGAGAGAGAGAGAGAGAGAGAGAGAGAGAGAGAGAGAGACTCTTGCAAACAGTCCACGAGCCGATATAAAATGAACCCAAACTATTCAATCCACGTCTCTATTGATATTCAGGTGCGATTGCGTTGATTACACGTTAATGAGCCGCCGCGGGAGACGCTGACGCAATCCTGGCGAGAGAGAGAGAGAGAGAGAGAGAGAGAGAGAGAGAGAGAGAGAGAGAGAGAGAGAGAGAGAGAGAGAGAGAGAGAGATACCAGATGACCTGCAGGATATGTCGTTTTGAGACAAACTTGCGACAGACGGAATATTGAGTTCTTCCTTTAGAGAGAGAGAGAGAGAGAGAGAGAGAGAGAGAGAGAGAGAGAGAGAGAGAGAGAGAGAGAGAGAGAGAGAGAGAGAGAGAGAGAGATGGAACAGTACAGCTCAGCGAGAAAGGGAAGCATGGAGGAAATAAGTTAACTTTCCTACATATAAGGCAAAGAAGAGAGGGGCAGAGAAGGGAAAGGAAGGGGACGGAAAGAGGAGAAATTATTGTTTTTGGAGAACGTGGAGAAGTTGAGTAAGGAGGAAAAGTTGAAGGAGAGGTGAGTGAAGCTTCCGGGAATGAAGAAGAACAAAGGGGTTAGAGTAATGAGAGGAGAGAGAGAGAGAGAGAGAGAGAGAGAGAGAGAGAGAGAGAGAGAGAGAGAGAGAGAGAGAGAGGACGGGGGTAGTAAAAGGGGAAAACGGAAGTGGAGGAAATGGTGACTTATGGATGTATTTGTTTTGTTGTAGGTTGATTTTTGGTTCAGTTGGCCTCTCTCTCTCTCTCTCTCTCTCTCTCTCTCTCTCTCTCTCTCTCTCTCTCTCTCTCTCTCTCTCTCTCTCTCTCTCTCTCTCTCTCTCTCTCTTTCTTCTGTTCTGTATTCGTGTTCTTAAAAGATATTTTATGTGTGTGTGTGTGTGTGTGTGTGTGTGTGTGTGTGTGTGAGAGTGTGGCAAGGTACGTGCGAATCATGTGTGTGTTTCACCTCGTGTGATTTAATAATGACCGAAATCAAATTGCATTGGTGTAGGTTTACCTTGTGTTGCCGGCCAGAACACACTCACCTGAAAGGAAAGAAAATAATAATGGTTAATGTCATGAAAGTAGCCTCTCTCTCTCTCTCTCTCTCTCTCTCTCTCTCTCTCTCTCTCTCTCTCTCTCTCTCTCTCTCTCTCTCTCTCTCTCTCTCTCTCGCTGTTTATCATTTTTTTCCCCAGACTTTCGCTTTATTTTCGTTTCGCTTTGTTCTTTTCTCTCCCTCGCTTTCCTCTCACCTTCGTTACCTTGCCATTTTATTCTCTTGTCTACATTCACTCCTTTTCTTTGTATTTTCCTTCTCCTCCTCTCTTTCATCACCTACTGTGTTTCCTTTTAGCATTATCCATTTTCCTTCTTTCTTTCTTTCTTTCTATCTTTCTTAACTGTATTATTTTTTTAAAGTTTTTCCTGTTATGTTTTTCTTTTTTCCTGTCTTGCTTTGTTTTCCCTCATTTTTCCGTGCTTAGTTTCATTTACACATTATTCTTGGTCCTCTTTTTGTTCTTTCTTCCATGTTCATTCCCTCATTCCCTCTTAATCTTTTCTCACTTTACGCCCTGTTTCTCTCTCTCTCTCTCTCTCTCTCTCTCTCTCTCTCTCTCTCTCTCTCTCTCTCTCTCTCTCTCTCTCTCTCTCTCTCTCTCCTCTGTTTTCGGGTCATTTTTCTTCCTTTTCCTTTTCCTTTCTTTCCTTTGAAGTCAGAATGAGACCAGTCGAATTTTCTTCATGTTTTGTGTATGATGCGCTCTCTCTCTCTCTCTCTCTCTCTCTCTCTCTCTCTCTCTCTCTCTCTCTCTCTCTCTCTCTCTCTCTCTCTCGGTCCTTTTCCTCTCACTAGAAATTCCTTCACTGCATTCCTCCTCCATTTTTACCTCCAGATTTTGTTTTCAACTCTCTCTCTCTCTCTCTCTCTCTCTCTCTCTCTCTCTCTCTCTCTCTCTCTCTCTCTCTCTCTCTCTCTCTCTCTCTCTCTCTCTCTCTCGTTCTGTGT
>NC_087161.1:18886022-18896022 GCF_035594125.1 Scylla paramamosain
AGAGAGAGAGAGAGAGAGAGAGAGAGAGATGATGATGAAAGAAGCAAGGGAAGGGAGAGGGAGGGATAATGACAGCAAGGATATACGTGTTTTGAAGAGAGTAAAATGAGATAATTAGGAGCAGGAGAAAAGCAGATATTGTATAAATCACGAAAAAAGAGGGAAAAACTGAGATGAAAGAGAGAGAGAGAGAGAGAGAGAGAGAGAGAGAGAGAGAGAGAGAGAGAGAGAGAGAGAGAGAGAGAGAGAGAGAGATTTTAAAGTGAGATAAATTCCAGCGCTAAGAACCTCATAAGACTAAAGACAAAAGAAAGATGATTTAGGGAAAGAATAATCAGGGATGGAGAAATTTGCTGAAGAAGAAGAAAGAAAGGAAGGAAGGTAGGAAGGAAGGAAGGAAATAACGAACCAGTGATGAAAGAGAACACGAGGGAAACCAAGAAGTAAAATATGTAACTTGATTCTGAACACAAAGAAGGTAAAGGAGAAAGAGAAAATACCTCAGCTGGATAAGAGGAGACCAAGTGGAAGAAGGAGAAGAAGAAGAAAGAGGAGAGAAAAGAAAAAGAGGAAAAATGATGGCTAAGTGGAATGTATGGAAGGAAGGAGGGAAGGATTGCTAAATCACTTGATCACTTCTATATGTTCCTCCTCCTCCTCCTCCTCCTCTTCTTTCCTCTTCTTCTTCGTCTTTTTCTCTTCCTTTTTTCCTTTTCTCCCTCTGTTATGCGAACTACGCCTCCGCTTTTGGCTTCACCACCACCACCACCACCACCACCACCACCACTACCACCACTACCTTCTCCTCTCCCTCCTCCTCCTCCTCCTCCATGATAAAGATACGTCAATCATACCTGTCTGAAAAGAGGATAAGTCTCCTTCACCATAAGCGCTTCCCCTCTGAATCTTGGGAGAGAGAGAGAGAGAGAGAGAGAGAGAGAGAGAGAGAGAGAGAGAGAGAGAGAGAGAGAGAGAGAGAGAGAGAGAGATGTTGGGAGAAAATTAGAGATATCAGTAAACTAGAAAATACAGTGTGTGTGTGTGTGTGTGTATGTGTGTGTGTGTGTGTTTAGGAAAATGGATATAAATTGTCGACATTGCATATCTCACTCTCTCTCTCTCTCTCTCTCTCTCTCTCTCTCTCTCTCTCTCTCTCTCTCTCTCTCTCTCTCTCTCTCTCTCTCTCTCTCTCTCTCTCTCTCTCTCTCTCTCTCTCTCTTGTAATCCAATCAGGTCTGCGCATTGATGCGACACAAAAGGTGAGGGAAGGAGAGAGAGAGAGAGAGAGAGAGAGAGAGAGAGAGAGAGAGAGAGAGACAGAGAGAGACAGACAGAAAGACAGTCAAGCAACACAGCATCCCCACATATTACAGAAAAAGGATTCAGGATAACCTATTTTTTTTTAAGTGAGTTTGTTATTATATCACACTTACTAGAAGAGAGAAGATCACGGCCAGGAGAGGTCAGCATGTGTGTGTGTGTGTGTGTGTGTGTGTGTGTGTGTGTGTGTGTGTGTGTGTGTGTGTGTGTGTGTGTGTGTTTGGAAAAGGTCATTGCTGTCGTCAGGGAAAAATGTTCGCAGGTTAGGGAGGTAAAGAGGAAAAGTTGATATGGTGGACCTTGATTTTATTCTATTTTTCCTCCCTTTTTTTTTTTTTTGCTTTCCTTCAGTGTCAAAATCCTGTAGGGGGCGGTGGCGTTGCGTAGGGCGAGGGGGAGGGAGGGGAGGGGGGTTCTGCTACTGCAACGTGACGCGAATATTGTTCTCCATTTTTCCTCCGTTTATTGCTATTTTTTTATTTTATTTGATTTATTTTTATTTTTTTTTCTGAGCGTGCTATTGAAGAGGGAGGGAGTGCTTCTTGTTCGCAGTTTTGAATAATTTCCTTCCTTGCCATTCAGAGATTTATAAATGTGTTTTATTTTTTTCAAGATTATATTGTTCATCCCACGTTGCCAGATGATGAATAAATGTAAATGTTGTCCTTGCTATCATAGTGAGTGTGTTGTGTTACTTGTATTGAAAACTATTTTAATACTACCGGCTAGTGTTTCTCTATTACGGGATTAATAACATCCTCAGTTTTTAATATTTTGTGATATTAAAGAAAAGAGAAAAACGTTGTACATATATAACGTTTAGCTTCCGTATTCCCTTGTGCTGTAAATAAAAAAAAGAAAGTATTGAGGGAGAGAAAGAATTAATAGTGAAGCATCGAAAGTGTTCTTGTAGTGATATTAAATAAAGTAAAATATACGTATATCAACCATCAACTCACATCTTAAGTATGATTAGAAAGGTGAACACTACCAAATACATACTTGTGTAGGGCAGCAGTGTTACCATCACCATCGACTGTTACCAAGCCTACCTCATAATCATCACCATCACCATCAGCACTTTCATCTGTCTGTCTATTCCAAGCCACCACAGCAAATTTTAACTAACCTCTCTGTCTAGTCCTTTAACAGTTCTGCCCTCGTTAACTCTCCCAAAGCTGCTATCATGTTACCCAAATTACTTATGTATTATCCCTACTGTACATAACATTTCCTTGCTTATTTTTGGAACACTGAGAGGAGAACGTGACCTTATCGACTTAAGGTCACGCTTTAGGTGGTGAACTGCATCATATGTTATTGGCGATCAAAGTGCCTCAGCTTATCATTTCCTTGGTCGGGAGGAGGGGGGAGGTAGGAAGTGTGAGATGAGGAGTATTCGTTCTCAGGCTTATCCGACCAATGACGTGGCGGAGCGCATCATCCCTGTTCGCTCATTGGCCCGTCACTTGGCTGTCGACTTGCCATTCTTCGCCCCTATTGGCCTGTCGATCCGGATGCTCCACCAGCTTATTCGCTATTGGTTTGTCTGTCTCGCTGGAGTTTCTTTGTGTGTGTGTGTGTGTGTGTGTGTGTGTGTGGATAGGAGGATAAGTAGATGAGCTTTGGGAATGGGAATTTACTTGTCACTCAAAGAAAACAACGCCTTTCGTACAAAATTAGAATGTAAAGGGAAGAAAAAAAAAACTGAATAGTTGACACAGAGGCAGACAGAGACATAAACGTAAAGAGAAGAAAAAAAAAACTTTAACAGAATATATGAAGAGAACTCAAATAAAGACAGGAAAAAAAGGAAAAAACACCAACAAAAGAAAAAAGAAAGACACTGACAAACCGAAAAAGAGAATAGTAAGAGGAAGGAAACCCGCACAGAAGGCAAACAAATGTAGGAAAACTAGAAGCGGTAATAATGGTGGTGGTAGTGGTGGTGGTGGGAAAAGAAAAAAAAAACGTATTTCAAAAAGAGACAAGAAAGAAGGAGAGCAAGAAAAGAGGACGCGAGGAGTAAGAATAAGAGGGGAAAGAATGAGAAGGAAGGGAGAGGGAACATGTTTTCAAAGGTGCAGGATAATTAGCAGCCGTCTCACCTGGCCGCCCCGCCCCCCTCGCTCGTACGCAAGTTAATTTTGTAAACAATAACTTTTGTAGACTAGAGGAATTTTTGCTTTCGAGAAGAACGAAAAACGAAACGAAGCGAGAGAGAGAGAGAGAGAGAGAGAGAGAGAGAGAGAGAGAGAGAGAGAGAGAGAGAGAGAGAGAGAGAGAGAGAGAGAGAGAGAGAGAGAGAGAGAGGAAAAATGTAAGGAGTGACATTCTTTATAATTTATTTATAAATATATTTTTGACGGGCTTAACAGTCTGTACACTTATGCTGTGTGAAATTAAAAATAAAAATAAGGTTCGTAGTGTGTGTGTGTGTGTGTGTGTGTGTGTGTGTGTGTGTGTGTGTGTGTGTGTGTGTGTGTGTGTGTGTGTTTACAGTAAGAGAACATTAAGTAAGAAAGGTTTAATAGGAAGACTGCTTGAGGTATTTTTTCATAATTTCACCCTCTCTCTCTCTCTCTCTCTCTCTCTCTCTCTCTCTCTCTCTCTCTCTCTCTCTCTCTCTCTCTCTCTCTCTCTCTCTCTCTCTCTCTCTCTCTCTCTCTCATGATCGGTCAATTTCTCCCTCATCTCACTCTCCATCTTTTCCTCCATCTTTTCTCTCCATCCCTCCATCGATCGTCTGCGGTGGAGGCAAGTGATCAGTGATTAATAGAGTGAGGGAGATTGATGGAACAGGCCCCTCCCGCTCTTCCCTCCCCTCTCTTTCCCTTCCTCTCCTCTCTTCCCTCCTTCCCTCCCTTCCTCTCTCTTTCTCCTTCCTGGACTGAAGATGATCAATTGGTGTTGTCTTCCTTCCTCCTCCTTTATATATTTATTCCTTTATATCGTGGTTGGGAAAAAATACGGGAAAAGTCAAAGTTTATATAAGAGAGAGAGAGAGAGAGAGAGAGAGAGAGAGAGAGAGAGAGAGAGAGAGAGAGAGAGAGAGCGGTAATAACATTTGGTCACACTATCATCAATACCAAATCATTTCCCAACTAATTCAAGCCTCGTAGAAAATGGCAAATTTGATAATAAATATTCTTTACCTTCTATAAAAGCTTTAATTAATGAGGCTCTCCATTCCACCTTTCTCCAAATCATCATGGCTCTCTCTTTCTCCCTCCCCCTCTCCTCTTCCTCTCTCCCTCCTCTGTCACTCATCCCTCCACCTTTGATCTGCCACCAATCATTCCCATCCCTTTTCTAAAACTCACACATTTCAACAATAACAAATTCATCACCCTTTCTTTCTTTCATTTTTTCTTTTTTTTTCCTTCCACCATTTTTCCTTCCCTATCTTGTGGTCCTCTCTCCAACACCTCTCCTCCATCTCCCTCACCTCTCCCGCCCCACCAATCACTGGAAACATGCTCCCCTCACCCCTCTCTCTCTCTCTCTCCCTCTCTCCCAATCCATTCGTTCTCCATCAAGCATCCATCCTTTTCCTCTCTCCCCATCTCCCTTTCGCGCCCCTTTCCTCCACCCCTCCGTCCATCTCTCCCTCCTGTCACTCCACCCACACTGTCGCTCCACCTCCACCACCATCTCAGATCACCGTATCAGCACCACTACATATTTATTTGTATCACCTTTTTTTCCTCTCTCTCATTTTTTCCCCCACTCTCACTCTCTTTTTCCCTCCCATGTATCTGTCTCCCAATTCAAACATATATATATTTTTTTGCCTTATATCCCCCCATATTACCCCATCTCTCTCTCTCTCTCTCTCTCTCTCTCTCTCTCTCTCTCTCTCTCTCTCTCTCTCTCTCTCTCTCTCTCTCTCTCTCTCTCTCTCTCTCTCTCTCTCTCGTGGACTCGTCAGTGAGCTATCTTGCTTTTTTTTTTCCCCCTCGAGTAAAGATTAATGGCCCGGATTTATTACTTGACAACATTTTCCTTGCGAGTTTTCTTTCGCATTCCGTGAAAGAGAGAGAGAGAGAGAGAGAGAGAGAGAGAGAGAGAGAGAGAGAGAGAGAGAGAGAGAGAGAGAGAGAGAGAGAGAGAAGATCCACTCTGCACTATTTTTAAAGATTTATCAAGAATCAGAGCAAACTTTGGGAGTTGATGTTTAGGAACCAGTGGATGGGAAAAAATAAATTGGAGAGAGAGAGAGAGAGAGAGAGAGAGAGAGAGAGAGAGAGAGAGAGAGAGAGAGAGAGAGAGAGAGAGAGAGAGACGAAATAGGATTAGTGTATTAATACAAAAATAATGTGGGAAAAAATATCTTTAGCTTCAGGGATAAGAGAATGTGTGAGACAGACAGACAGAGAGGGAGAGAGAGAGAGAGAGAGAGAGAGAGAGAGAGAGAGAGAGAGAGAGAGAGAGAGAGAGAGAGAGAGAGAGAGAGAGAGAAACTCTTAAGGACCGTCATCATTGTTACTCTTGACTTTTGTCTTTGTTTATTTTCTTACTTTCTTTTATTTTGAGTTCCATCAGTCCAAATTATTCTCTCTCTCTCTCTCTCTCTCTCTCTCTCTCTCTCTCTCTCTCTCTCTCTCTCTCTCTGGTAAGTAGGACGAGATTAAAATTTCCTCGAAAGAAATAATAAATATAACTGGAACCTCTTCCTTCAAAAGTGTAAATTCCTTCTTTAATCCTTTGTGCTTTTTCCCCTCCTCCTCCTCCTCCTCCTCCTCCTCCTCTTCCTCCTCCTCCTCCTCCTGACCGTCACTCCTTTCCTTCTCTTTTCTCCCTTTCCCTTCCTCCATCTCGTTAAAACTTGCTTCCCACAAACTTAGTCGGAGGGAAACTTCTCCATCGATAAATATATGGAGGACAGTGCAGGAATAATTAATGACTGACTCTCTCTCTCTCTCTCTCTCTCTCTCTCTCTCTCTCTCTCTCTCTCTCTCTCTCTCTCTCTCTCTCTCTCTCTCTCTCTCTCTCAATCCAAAGTTTTGATAATACTAAAACTCCACAGTGAGTTAAATTGGACTTGAAACACACAGAGAGAGAGAGAGAGAGAGAGAGAGAGAGAGAGAGAGAGAGAGAGAGAGAGAGAGAGAGCGTTCAGTGTTAAATTAACTTTGAAACACTCGATAAGGGAGGAGGGGAGAGAGTGCGTCTGATGACCTCCCGCCTTCCACATTCCACTTCTCCTCCTCCTCCTCCTCCTCCTCCTCCTCCTCGATCTCACCCCATTAAGTGGAATCGACCGTGATTTAAGAGTTTGATTATTTCTCCCTCACTTTACCACGCCGTGTGAAGGGATGGGTGTGTATGGGGCAGGGTTTGGCTGGGATGGGTTATGGGTAGGCGTGTGTTCAGGGTGTTAGGGGGTGGTGGATGTGAGTAGGGGGTGTTGGGGTAGGTATGTGGCCAGGGTGTTGGGGAAGGTTGGTGTGAGTTAAGGGGGAGGGGTAATGTGGGTGTGTATGGGTGTGCAGGGAATGGTTTGGGTGAAAGGAAGGCACTGTGGATAGAAGTTTGTGGTTTTACTGATTGTTTTTTCTTACTTTAATTGTTGTTTATATTGCTCGTTGATCTCTCTCTCTCTCTCTCTCTCTCTCTCTCTCTCTCTCTCTCTCTCTCTCTCTCTCTCTCTCTCTCTCTCTCTCTCTCTCTCTCTCTCTCTCTGCTTCGTGGGGTTCCAGTTCTGGCAGCAATTACTAAGATTTTGTCAAGTAGAATGTAAAACACTAAACGTTAATTATCTAGTTACGTTCCTAATTTTTATGCTTACGTTCACCGACACACACACACACACACACACACACACACACACACACACACACACACACACACACACACACACACACACACACACACACATATACATTTCTTTGCCCCATAAACTCTTTCCCTTTCTCTTTCTCTGTCTATAACTTCCAACTCTCATTTACATCTCCCATAATTTTTCCGGATCACCTGTGCTCGCTATTTTTTAATTAACGGGCCATTTACCTGTCCTGTATCTCAGGTAACCTCCCGTCGCCGCCTTATTGATGAGCGAAGGGAATTGTCCTGTTGCCCTTTTGTATCGCGTCCTTTTGTTAAATCGGAATTATTGTCTGCTGCTTATTTTGTTGTGTTTTCAGTGACGTACGATGCTTTGGTGACTGTTTGACTCCTGTGTTACGTGAACGTCGCTGGTTTTCTTGATTGTATGCACTGTGTGTGTGTGTGTGTGTGTGTGTGTGTGTGTGTGTGTGTGTGTGTGTGTGTGTGTGTACTAATATGTACGTATCTTTTGACGGATATAGTCAATGCATTTTCATTACACACACACACACACACACACACACACACACGTTCACCTTAATAGCTTGTGATTTATAATTCAAGAGGAAATTCGCCCCCAAAAAAACAAAGCCTTAAATTTTCTAAAGCAAACAACTTTACTCCCCGTGCGTTTACTTCCCTCACCTTCTCCCTCTACCTCTCCCTGCCTCCCTCTTACTCCCCCATCATCACCACCAGCTCCCTCATCCAGCCCTCCTTAACCATACCCCTTCCCTCAACCCCGCCTCCTGCTCCCTGTCTTCCTCCTCCCTTTCTTCCTTCCTCCCTCCCCACATATATCTCCCTAGTAATCCTTGGTCCCATAAACCAGTCGAAAGCACCCTCCGCCGACCCTCCTTTCCTCCTCCCTCCAGCTGCCTCCCTTCCCTCCACTTTACCTTGATTCGTGGACCCCCAGGTGAGGTAATGAGAGGGGTCAGGGAGGGATTCACACCTGGAAGAATCTTATGTCCTTACGTGTCCTAATTATGCCAGGAAAGGTGCGTCTTCTGGCTGTTGTTTACGGAGGAAAAGGAGAGAGATTTTGGGAGTAAGGAGAGACTGGGGATGGAAGGAGGAGGAGGGAAGGGAAAGGGGTGGCTGTGGAGGGGTATTTGAGGGATAAAGGGAAAAACGGGGCTGGGAGAGAGGTAGATTTCAAGGCAGGAGAATGAGGGGAAGTGAGATAGGAGATAGGAGATGGGAGGGAGGGAAGGAAGGAAGGAGATTTTGGAGTTAGGAAAAGGAAGATTACCCTGAGAGAGGCGTAAAAGAAGAATACGTATATACAAGAAAGGGAGGAGGAAGTGAATTAGAAAAGAAAGGATTGAGAGGAAGTGAGACGGGAGAGAAAAGAGGATGAATGGAGGGGAGGCGGATTTTGAAGATAAATAACACAAGAAAACTGTGAGGAATATAAAGACGAGAGACTCAAGAAACGAAGGAAGAGTTGAAATATAAAGAAATGAAAAATAAAACTTGGATGAAACAAAGAAAATAATAATAAGATATAAAGGGAGAAAGGAATATTACAGAAAGATAATGGAGAAATAGGGAGACAATAGGAAAGGAAACAGGAACTGAAATAGAAAGGGTAGGATGAAGATCATTGAAAAGAAGGAAAATAAGAAAATTTAGGTAGGAGGAAGACAGAGAGAATAAAAAATATCATAAAGTTAAGGAAAGGAGGATTACTGGGAGAGGCGAGAGGAGAAGAAAGATAGAACAAGAAAAGAAAGAGAAACGGGAATAGAAACTTAAGGAAGAGAGCCACTAGGTAGAGAGGAAAGGTTAAGAATCGCAAGAAAATGTGGGGAGGAAGGTGAGAGAGAATCAAGAAGGAAGAGAAGAGTGTCGTGCTCTGTGAAGGAAGACTTTAGGTAGACTGTTCTTTCTGTGTTTTCTTTGTTCGTCTTCCTCCTCTGCCTTGTTACGTGTGATAGGGTAGTGTTGGTGTTGCCGTGTGAGGTTTTACGTTGTCTTTATATGTGGTCAATTCGTTTAAAAGGATTTTTTTTTCTAATCTAAGTTGATTTAAAATAACTTGCTTTTCCCTTACATGTGTCTTATTTTCACATATTTTCGTTTTTTTTTTTATGTATTTACCTTTAATAGTCTCTTCTCATCACTGTTTACCATTGCTTGATATTATTATTATTATTGTTACCATTACTACTACTACTACTACTACTACTACTACTACTACTACTACTACTACTACCACTACTATCACCACAGTTGTTGCCAGCAGAAGTATTAATTCATTTTGTCTCCTCTGTCAGCCGGCAATTGGTTGAGAGTTCATAAAAAAAAAAAATTACTTCCAATAAAAGTCCCCATGAAGGTCAAAATTAGACGAGATTCAAATATAAAAAGAATATCAGTTTCATGCGCACTTTGATATAACATTTATTTCTGCAGGATCCGAACTTCGGTTACCGCGACGAGAGAGAGAGAGAGAGAGAGAGAGAGAGAGAGAGAGAGAGAGAGAGAGAGAGAGAGAGAGAGAGCAAGGCGTCCAGAAAGAAAGCTAACTAACCACAAACCAACAACTAAATAACTACCACTCAGGTTAAGGACTTTACTGCTTCCCTCCTTGACCTCCCTTCTCCCTCCTCTTCCCTTCCCCTCTCCCTCCACTACCCTGATTCCCTTCCCTCCCTCACCCACATCCCTTCTCCTCCCTTCTCAGCTGCCTTCCCTTGCCTCACCATCTCCTCCCTGCCCCTTTCCCCCTCTACTTCCATTCTCTCACTCCTCCACTCCCGCCCTTTCCCTTCCCCCTCCCCAGCTAAGTAGGATGTGGCGCTCATAAACCCGTACTGGACTCGTATAAAACACCAATAAAACA
>NC_087161.1:18901022-18906022 GCF_035594125.1 Scylla paramamosain
AAGTCAAACTTCCTACACTTACTTATTAATGAGTACAATGCTCTTGTGGCCGTCTCTTTTAGCTCCAGCTCACCTTTGCAAAACCTCCCATTATAATTTAATAACACTCCAAGATACTTATACTCTGTCACTACTTCAATGTTTTCACCACCAAATTCAAATTCATAGTTAGATAAATTTTGTCTTCCCCTACTAAACACTACTACTTTTGTTTTGTTACAATTTAGCTTCAATTTCCATTCATTACAATATAAATTCAGAGCAGCCAATGCCTGCTTCATTCCATCCTCACTGTCACACAAAATAACTGTATCATCTGCATACATAATAACAAATAGTTTAAGATACATGTTTAAGAAATCATCACCAAAATTTACATAACTGCAATTATATTCAATTAATTTACTTTCAATATCATTCACATAAAAAGCAAAAAGCAATGGTGATAAATTTTCCCCCTGTCTTACCCCTACATTGCAAACAAAGGTGTCTGGAATCTCCTGGTTAAGCATGACACATGATCTGATATTATTGTACATATTTTTTATTACATTTAGAATTTTCCCTTGCACCTTTTCCTTCACAAGCTTACACCATAAACCTTCACGCCATACCATATCAAAGGCTTTCTTGTAATCAATAAATAAACAAAATAGCTTTCTCTTCTTCCAGTTAAATAAATCAATTACACATTCCACACGTTCAGACTAAAAAAATCGAAAACAATCAGTCCACCCTAATAAAATACTTGATACTGGTGTCATGCCAGCTGAATGGTTGGTGGGTACAATAGTGCCACTCTATAAAAACAAGGGAGACATCCAGGATGTTAGTAATTACAGGGGCATCACCTTACTTAGCTGCATGGGGAAGCTGTTCACTTCCATACTTAATGATTATTCAAACACCTTATCTATCATTAATGAAACACAAGCGGGCTTCAGACATGGATATTCCACTCTGGATCATATATTTTTGTTGAAGGGTGGACTGATTGTTTTCGATTTTTTTAGTCTGAACGTTTTCGACAGACTAACATGTTTAAGAATGAATATTTTCGACAATGATTTGGCAACTTAGACTGACTATTTTCGATGGTTCTGCAATATATTTTTCAATCATGATTATTTTCGACACATTAAAAACATTGGTTGGAATGTTTTCGAAACTAAATAAACTTCACTATGAATGTTTCCGACAGTAAAAAAATATTGAACTGAATGTTTTCGACTCTAAAAAATGGTAAATTCTGAATGTTTTCGACACTGGATAAAATGAACTGTCACATCACGTCACGTTTAGACTTAAACAAAAGACTATAAAAACTAACCTAACCTAACCTAACCTAACCTAACCTAACCTAACAAGATAATAATCAAAGAAGGTCTAAAATGGCTGAATGAAGTGTCGAAAATATTCCAAAAAATATTGATTTAGGTCAATGATGTGTCGAAAATAATCCAAACTGTAAATAGCTAGGTAATTGTTGTGTCGAAAATAATCCAAAACGGACACTAAATGTGTAAGAGTTGTGTCGAAAACAGTCCAAAAAAACATAAAATGGGTTGTCGAAAATAATACTTCTTGGCAAGAATCGAAAACATTCAGTTTAGATTACTTTTGTAGAAAATCGAAAACATTCAGACTAAAAAAATCGAAAATAATCAGCGACCTCATTTTATTAAACATTTTAACATAGAGGGGACACAAAAGATGCTTAGTATTTTTAATATATTCATTTAATATCATATCAGATGCTGGGGATTTGTTGTTTTTTTAACTTCTTAATATTTCTAACTACCTCTTCTTCACTTACAGGATCATTAAGTACTGATAAAATTTCAGCATCTGCATGGTCTTCATCATTTGTAATATTCACATCACTATTGTCAGAATTTTCATCATCCGCTAGCTGCTTAAAATGCTCATAGAATTCATTTAGTGTTATGGGGATCTGATAAGTTCTTTTCTGACTATTTAAAATTTTCCAATATGCTTTAGGGTCATCACTTCTAAGTTTCTTTATTAAGTAATCCCTCTCCTTATTCTTCACTCTTTTTAGATTTGCTTTATATTTCCTACTTTTCTCGATCATGTTGTTAAAATTTACACTACTTCTATGCAAATGATAGCTCTGTCTAGCTTTATGGTATTCCTTTCTAGATGCCCAGTATTCTTTATCATATCCCACTGAGGTGGCATTAGTGGACTTTTAATGAATGATCTTTTCTTATATGGTGGGAAAGTTGCAAGTGCTGACTCAATCAGTACTTGTTTTAAATCTAGATTAATATCATCTATGGGTAGTTCATCCACTTTTGCAATCAGTTCATTTATCTTAGTTTCATCAGTATTACTCACATATAAAAATTGTTTTTCAACGTTCCATTTACTTGGCCTTACACTTGATTGTCTTGATTCCTGTGCCTCTCGGTTTACAACAGGCACCGTACTTTGTATCTTACATTTGATTCTTGCATGTGGTCCACAGTGTACATCAGACCACAAAAGTTCATAATCTAATACTTTAAAAACTACAACATACTTCATAATCACAGGTGATCCTAAAAAATAGTCAATAGTTGTATTGTGTGTGGTAGTAAGTTTGCCAATGCTGCAGTCCTCCCCTAACCTTCCATTAAATATATAAACTTGGTGATTCTTACAAACATCCCAGAACTTTTTTCCATATGAATTCCTATCTGGGGTTAAGTCCTGGTTTGCTCTAGTCTCAGTTATTCCAAAATCAGTTAAACTTACAGACACAGAGTCCTCGGCAGTATCAGAAGGAACATCAGACATAGTGAGAGTGTGAGCATTAAAATCGCCACAAAGCACATGCACATAATCGTCATAAGAATAAGTATGCAAAAATTCATCCAGCTCATCATAGTGCTCTTCATTACCATATCTAGAGTGTGAGGGGGGAATGTAAACACAGCTTATTACCAGTTCCCTAACAAAATTTACACTATTTCTATCAACTTTAACTGAAAGTAAAGAATCATAAGTGTTACTAATATGCCTCCACTTAAAACTAGCATTTTTCTTGATGGCCATGAGTAAACAAACCCCCAGATTTAAACCTACTTAATTTGCTTCTGTTCTTAAAGACAATGTCAAAGGCAATATTTTCCATATTATTTTTTACATTAATCATATCAGTATCATCACACTTAGTTTCACATAAACAAATCACATCATAATCTTTAATAAAGTTAACAAAATCCATAGATAAAAACTTTGACTTGATACCACAGACATTAAGAGACAACACATTAATATAATCCAGGGGAGGAACAAACTGAACAGAGTTAATATTATTTACACTAACACTATTATCATGCCCAAGTATGTGCTGTGCCCCAGCGCCATCCAGGGTCCTTGTTAAGTGATCTAGATTTAACCTTTTCCAATCAGGAGCAGAAATACCAACCTTTTCTAAGTCATCAGGACAGTTTATAACTACAGGTCTACCCCCACTGTGCAACCATGCAAGAATGCTCTCCTCCCTTGTGGACACATTTTTTTCAGTTTCTTGCTCCTTAACCATATTCAACATTTCAGCCCTTAAGGAGGTCATGTCATCATTTATATACACTTTTCTTTGCCTACCTTTGATTTTTTTTTTTTTTTCTTATTTTGCATAATTTCATTTCTTTTCTTTCGGTGGCAAAACCTCACAGTCACTGGCCTACCTCCTTCCCTGGGCCTCCCCAAACGGTGAACAACAGAAATGTCATCCTGCTCAATTTTCACTCCAATAGTATCAGAAAGTTATATAACTTTAGCTTCCAGCACCTCCTCACTTTCGCCCTCTTCTTCCTCTAGTCCAGAAATACGTAAGTTCTCCCTTCGGGAGTACTGCTCCATCTTGTCGTTTTCATACTTGAGCAGGAGGCAATTCATCTGCATTACTGCGATCTTAGTTTCTAATTTATCACTGAATTCCTTGAAAGTAGTAGATACAGCCGTAGATACAGCGACCGAAATTATGCTGGCCAGGCTGGGCAGCATAACAACAACTGCATCCTTAATCGTCTTACACTTCTGCTTTCCCTTCCATCAGTGCTGCTGGTTATATCAGCAAGCTCGTTTTCTACCTTTGTCTTCACTAATTCCTCAAGTTCAGACCCAATGAAGTGTGCCATTGTTGTGTGGAGTTCAGCAATAGAATTTCTTTACATGTATAGGTCGGTGAGGGTGGTACAGTATATACTCGTACGTGGCAACACCACACCTTGTTTACCTTCTGTGGCTCGCACAACAGTACAGGAAAGACTTGATAATACCTTCAGTACTGGCAGTAGAGATGTTCCTCAGGCCATGTAACACGTCACATCAGTAGTCAGGTACTCAGAAGTTCATTTGAAAGCAGTAGTAGCTCTCAGATTATGATCGTATCGGAGAAACTCCCTCAAAATAGAGCTGTCTTAGGTACCTCCTCAGCGTCACGCAGTGTGTGTGTGTGTGTGTGTGTGTGTGTGTGTGTGTGTGTGCGCGCGCGCGCGTGCGTGCTCGCGTGCTTACGCGCACGCACGCTTAAGATCTAAAGAATAGCCGAAATTGCAGGAATATATTGTGAATCTCTCTCTCTCTCTCTCTCTCTCTCTCTCTCTCTCTCTCTCTCTCTCTCTCTCTCTCTCTCTCTCTCTCTCTCTCTCTCTCTCTCTCTCTCTCCTCAAGTGGAGGTAACTTGCTTGTTTAAGCTCAAGTGATATGACCTTACACCATCATCCTCATCTCTCTCTCTCTCTCTCTCTCTCTCTCTCTCTCTCTCTCTCTCTCTCTCTCTCTCTCTCTCTCTCTCTCCCCTAAAATCTATATCGGTTACAATGGTTGTGCGAATCATTAAATTTATTGGTTAAAGGAAAAAGAAGAGGAAGTTGGCAGTCATATATATTAGTTTAGGGAGAGAGAGAGAGAGAGAGAGAGAGAGAGAGAGAGAGAGAGAGAGAGAGAGAGAGAGAGAGAGAGAGAGAGAGAGAGAGAGATAACAA
>NC_087161.1:18931022-18936022 GCF_035594125.1 Scylla paramamosain
TTTCACTTACTGGCTAAATGCAATAGTGTGCGAGGAGGGGGAGGGAGGGAAGGAGGGAGGGAGGGAATGATGGAGGGAAGGAGGGAAAGAGAAAGGGAAGGGAAGGCTGGAGGGAGGGAGTGCAGAAGTTGCGTTTGTTTCGTAGAAAATATCGAACATTTATTTAAACACAATGAATAGTTCTGCCATGTTCACACACACACACACACACACACACACACACACACACACACACACACACACACACACACACACACACAGTCAGTCGACGTTTATTAAAGAGCGAGGTATTAAAACTGAGTCCTCATTGACTGGGAACAAAGTACAATAGGAGAGAACCTAGAACCTCATTGCTTCCTTTGTAGTGAGAGTAACAGGTAGAGGCTCCCATCTGGCGCACCTCACCTGCAACTTAGGACAACACTGCTACATTCGCTGCCATACCTGAGATATTAACAGGAAATACATAACCCCCGCCAAAAAAAAAAGAAAAAAAAATCGAAGTAAAAGAAATTAACTAAGTTAAAAAGTGATAAATTAAATAACACGTACAAAGTTGGAAAAATGAATTGTTTCGAACCAGACGATTTCCAAACTGACAGATATGGACAGGGAGTGTGTTGCTTAGAGAGAGAGAGAGAGAGAGAGAGAGAGAGAGAGAGAGAGAGAGAGAGAGAGAGAGAGAGGGTGCAGTATAGAGAGAAAGGAGAGTAGGGAGAAAAGGGGGGTGAGAAAGGCTGCGGTAGAGAGAGAGAGAGAGAGAGAGAGAGAGAGAGAGAGAGAGAGAGAGAGAGAGAGAGAGAGAGAGAGGTTGATTGGCAAAGCGGATGGACGGGTTGCGAAAGCTATTTATATCGAATAGAGAGGGGACGTTTCGAGATAAATAGATAAATATAGATATACACGTAGATAGATATATGAAAACACGATGGTACATGAATGCTTATCACACACACACACACACACACACACACACACGGAAGACTCATTGCACAACACAGCTTGCAACATGCGTGGAACAAAAAGAGAGAGAGAGAGAGAGAGAGAGAGAGAGAGAGAGAGAGAGAGAGAGAGAGAGAGAGAGAGAGAGAGAGAGAGGAAAAGAGAAAACACCTGCTGTAAGTGACAATATGTGTTACTTTAGTGATTAAAGACAGACACACACACACACACACACACACACACACACACACACACACACACACACACACAAGCTCTGAGTTCGCACTGAAAGGGTAATGGCTGGTGGTGACTAAATATTACACTATTTTCCTCAACATTTATGTCACGAAGAAAGTACCATGTGTGTGTGTGTGTGTGTGTGTGTGTGTGTGTGTGTGTGTGTGTGTGTGTGTGTGTGTGTGTGTGTGTGTGTGTGTGTGTGTGTGTGTATTTTTAGTGCACGGCATTGAATGTGTGTCATGACTCATGATACATATTGGTCTTGAGCACAGCAGGGAGGAGTGCTGTTAAAGAGAGAGAGAGAGAGAGAGAGAGAGAGAGAGAGAGAGAGAGAGAGAGAGAGAGAGAGAGAGAGAGAGAGAGAGAGAGAGAGAGAAATGAATCCCTGTATGCACGACCACCGCCGCAGACAGGATAACAGCAAGTGGCGTTTCCTATACACTCGTAACACATTTCCTCAATTATCCTAACTGCTCGAAATAATAAGTATGGGCGTATGTATTAACAAGGCACCGCCCACGCCCACACCCACACCCACTTGAAACACCAGCATTACCATCCCTCCAATTAACCTTCTCTTCCCTCCCTGCATTGAATATAACCTTGGAGAGAAGGAAGAAAAATAGAAAAATATTTAGTTAAACCGTTATCATTACACACACACACACACACACACACACACACACACACACACACACATTCTTGGACGCTACATGGGAGGGAAAAAATGCACTGGATTATTGATGTTTTTTTTTTTTTTTTAATCCATCATAAAACTGGTTCCGAGCTCTTTTAATTAACCTGTGATTAAACCTTGCTCGTATTTAACTTGTTCCCCACGCCTGGCCCTTTCCTCTCTCCCGCTCCCTGTCATTCCGCATGCAGCCTCTGTTGATTAATGGCATTTACCTGTGACTGATGGTTTACAGCTAACTCTGTATTGGATTTACGCTTCAGGTAATTTTATGTACATATTTTATTTTTTTATCTTCTTTTGCTTTCATTGGGAACTGTTGGTCTATGTGAGCGTACGTGATGTGTGTGTGTGTGTGTGTGTGTGTGTGTGTGTGTGTGTGTGTGAGTGCGTGTGCGTGCAATGCTAATCAAGGATGATTGATGGTTGCATATAGTTTATTGGTATGTCATTACTACTGCTTTTACGAGTACTGCTTTTGGGGCCATTGCTACTATTACTCTTATTACTACCCCCACCACCACTACCACAACCACCATCACCACCAACAGTCACTACCACTACCACCACCAAAAAAAAAAAAAAAACAATACCAACAACAACAATAACAATCAACAACAACAACAGCAATCGTCAACAGCAACAACAACAACACTAACCCTAACAGCAGCAGCAAGAGAAACACTACGCTCAGGTTCCAATTGGCAGAGTAAAATAACCGGAGGCGTTCCATAACCCAATCAGATGCAGAGTCGCAGGGACGCTCGGCAAACCTTTCATAATTCAGTGGCTTGCGTCCCCCGTGCGCTACAGTTAAATTAAGACAATAATGCTCAGATAGAAATACGTGGTCGGGGATGAAACGCTGGGAATGTTTCTGCGCTGATTAAGTTACGCCTTTGTCACTTGCTATTGATGTTATTTTCAGGCCGAGGGGAAGTTTTGTCAGGTAAAGAGAGGGAGGGAGGGACGGAGGGGCGTTGGTGGGTATGAGAGAGAGAGAGAGAGAGAGAGAGAGAGAGAGAGAGAGAGAGAGAGAGAGAGAGAGAGAGAGAGAGAGAGAGAGACTGCATGATGGGGATGTAGAGAGCTAATATTAATCAGGAAAATCACAGCAAGACACGAGAACAATAGCAAAAACAAGCAAGAAAAAAAAAAAGATGAAGGAACATGTAAAAGAAGAATAACCATACTAAACAAACTAATTTCAACCAGAAGCAACAGACAAATTCTACCTTTCCTCATAGCACACAACAACAACAACAACAACAACAACAACAACAACAACAACAAAAATCAATAATCATAAAAACAAAGCAAAAACGCCAAAAGTTGAAGAAGATTCCTGAACACACAGACACAAACAACAGTGTTAACATGCTCTAGAGTGGCTTAGATCTAGGTCGCGTCTCGATTAACCCAAGTGAGGTTTGTTTACATCAATCAGCTGATGATGTCGGATGAGGAAAGAAGGGAGCGGCGAGGCGGGGGGAGAGAGAAAAGTAGGAAGAGGAGGATGAGAGAGGGGGAAGAGGAAGGAACGGTTGCCAGGCACTGCTATACATAACCAGTTTGCACCTCTCCTTCCCCTCCTTTCCAGCCTCTCTCTTTACCTCGTGGCGTCACCCCGAGTAGAGGGACAAACCCCAAGCCTGGTGCAGCCTCGAGACTCATTAGATCCAAGCTTTTGTTCGAGTGACAGGATAATGCATACATAATGACCGGGGAAAATGGTGACGGCATTGCGCTATTCATGAGGAAAACCTGCGATTAATATCATTTCGCGTCGTCTTATCTCCACGTGGATGTTTTAAAGAAGGGACGAGGAGGAGTAGAAAAGGAGGAGGAGGAGGAGGAGGAGGAGGAGGAGGAGGATCGTACGTCAGGCAACGGCGTGTATGAGAAGGAATTATAAGAGGAGGAAGAGGAGAGGTTGTTTAACGAAGGCTGGAGGCACCAACTCGGCATTAATTTATCACTGGAGAAAGAGAAAAATAGTGAAGAGTTGGTTCCAGTAATTGAAATAAAAAATAAACAAGTGAAATGTATTATCTGCATGCGCTCGCTCTTGTACGTCGTAAAGAAAACGGGATGTGGACGGCGTAGTATTACAATTATATATTTTCTTTACCATTTAATTACATATGCATACTATTTACTTACAACGAATTGGATACCGGCAAAAAAAAAAAAGATATTGATTCATTGCGACTTAAATTTATCCCCCTAATTCACTTCACCCTTATCTGAGGCGAGTGCGCTGACGAAACGGAGGGAAAAAAAATAGATATAGGAGGGGGAAAAAAACAGTCCAGGAAATTAATGTTCGCCCAGCATCAATTTCAGGAGGCGTAAATGACCCGGCGGAGGAAAATAAATGCAAATAGGGCTTAAGGGAGGGAAGGAAAGGGAAAAATGTCAATCGAATCGGAAAACACATTAATTAAAAAGGGGAGCGTGGGAGACTGTAATTATTTTCACCATTACACATCTAGAGAAACTGTCACCATTCGGAGGATCTCTCTCTCTCTCTCTCTCTCTCTCTCTCTCTCTCTCTCTCTCTCTCTCTCTCTCTCTCTCTCTCTCTCTGGAATTAATAATTCTTCATTTTCTTTTTTTTTCCTTGTCCTCCATTGCAACTTACATTTTATTCAGCTCTTCCTCCTCCTCCTCCTCCTCCTCCTCCTCCTCCTCCTCCTCCTCCTCCTCCTCCTCCTCTTCTTCATCTTTTTGTTGTTCCGTCTTCCTCCTGCTTACTTTCTTTTTCTTGTGTGTATTTTTTGGCCAACTTTTTCCACAAGTTTCGTAATTTTTGTCATTATTCTTGTTCCCATGCATGCCGTCCATCACCCACCCACCCACCCACACACACACACACACACACACACACACACACACACACACACACACACATCTAAGGAAGAGCAATGAAGAATAGAGGAAATGAGGATAAGAGGAGGAGGATGAAGAAGAGGAAGAGCAGGAAGAGAAGAGGCATGGGGGAAAACTTCAGAGAAAGAGAATACAATTGTTTAGTTTCCTTTGTGTTTGGTTGTGCACTGAGTGCTGAGAGAGAGAGAGAGAGAGAGAGAGAGAGAGAGAGAGAGAGAGAGAGAGAGAGAGA
>NC_087161.1:18943522-18948522 GCF_035594125.1 Scylla paramamosain
TTCTCTCTCCCCTCTCTCTCTCTCTCTCTCTCTCTCTCTCTCTCTCTCTCTCTCTCTCTCTCTCTCTCTCTCTCTCTCTCTCTCTCTCTCTCTCTCTCTCTCTCTCTCTCTCTCTCTCTAGTTCCCGTCCAGGGTGAAAGACGGTCCAATAAGTTTCTAATTTACTATCCACCCTTACCTGTGTCGCATCTCTGGGCAGGTACGGAGAGCAGCGCAGCGAGGAGAGGGACGACAAGAGAGGGAGAGCGAAGAGGAAAAGGGAGAGAGGAAAGAGGAAAGAGCGTTTGAGAGAGGGAAGGGAGTACAAAAGCGAGAGTAGAGAGTGTAGGAGAAAGGGAGCAGAGAGACAGACAGAGAGAGAGAGAGAGAGAGAGAGAGAGAGAGAGAGAGAGAGAGAGAGAGAGAGAGAGAGAGAGAGAGAGAGAGAGTTGGGAATGTGCAGCCAGAGGGAAAAGGTGTGCAGGAGAGAGAGAGAGAGAGAGAGAGAGAGAGAGAGAGAGAGAGAGAGAGAGAGAGAGCTTGAATCGCGTGGGTCGTGTCGTGAGGTTTAGAATATGAGTGGAAAGGAAGGAGGCGGAGAAGGAGGAGCGGGAGGACAATGGTGAAATGAAAATTATGGGAGGAGGGAAAGAAAGAGGAACAAAAATGATGATGTCATGTGGTGGAGAGGTGGAGAAAAGCAGGGCCAGGAGGTGGAGGTGGTAGTGGAGGAGGTGGAGGAAGAGGAGGAGGAGGAGGAGGAGGAGGAGGAGGGTGGTGTCGCAAATATGCAGTTGCGATGCCAAACATGAAAATCAACTTTACAATTGTCTTCGAAAAACGAGTTAGTGAAAAGTTTGTGCAGTGTCCGATACTCTCTCTCTCTCTCTCTCTCTCTCTCTCTCTCTCTCTCTCTCTCTCTCTCTCTCTCTCTCTCTCTCTCTCTCTCTCTCTCTCTCTCTCTCTCTCTCTCTCTCTCTCTGTTTATTCTCATCCGCCTTAACGTGCTTCCTTTTTTTTTTCTTTGCTATGAAGGAGAAATATGAGAGGAGGAGGAGGAAGAGGGGAAGGAGAGAAAGAGAGAGAGGGAGAGAAAGAGAAAGAAAGAGGAGGAGGAAGAGAATCTTTTATGGCACCTATCAGTCTTCTCCGACTTTCATTTTCTCATCCTCTTCTTTTCTCTCTTACTAATTTCCTCTCATTGCTTTCTTTTCTTCTCAGTTTCGCCCTTGGATTCATATTAAGAACCCCACTCCTCTCTCTCTCTCTCTCTCTCTCTCTCTCTCTCTCTCTCTCTCTCTCTCTCTCTCTCTCTCTCTCTCTCTCTCTCTCTCTCTCTCTCTCAGCTGGATTAAGGTGCTCCCTGGCTTTCTTTCCGCCTCTTCTCTCCTTACTAATGCCTCTTTTCTCTTCCTTCTTCCTCCCTTCTTTCTCCCTCCTCCCTTCCCTCCCTTGAGACATGAAGAGGGAGAGTCTGCCCCTCCCACTGGTTCCTTACCATATTATCATTTTTTTCTCCTTTGTTTTCGTTATTTTCTTTTCCGTTTTATACTTCGCAAGTGTTTTTACTGAGTGTTCCTTTGCGAAATTAAGTTTTCTTTTTATCCATCTGTTCTCTTTTCCATTTGCTCGTTTCTTTCTTCGTTATTTTATGTGATCTTATTAAACATTTGCTTTGCTCTTTCTTGTTCGTGTTGTTTTTATGTGGTGTTATTAAACATTTATCTTGTTCTTTCTTGTTCCTTTTTTTTTTTCTTCTTTAGTTCAGTATTTTATTTCACACTTTTTCTATCCCCAGCTATTTTTTACTTCAATCTTATTAAATGGCGTTTGTGTTTTTTTCCTTTTTGTTTTCTCTTGTTTCCCTTCTTCAGTCGCTTTATTCCACAGTTTTCCATCATTGGTTGTTTTCTCTCCCGCGTTAAGCTTCATTATCTCGCCATGTTTTCTCCCCCAATCCCATCTTCGTTCTTTTTTTCCCCCTCTATATTCCCTTCTTTATCTTTCTTTCTCTGCTTCCTTATTATCGCTCATTCTCGCTGTGTAATGGACGTTTCCCCTTCCTTTTATTGTCTTCGATCTCATTCTCCTTCCCTTTATCACCCTCTCCATGCTGCTTCAAACGCGTCCTTATTTGTGTCTTTGTTTCTTCCTCTTCACCTCCTCCTTCCTCTCGTTATCACCTCTCCTGCACCTCCGCTATCACCACCACCACCACTGCCACCACCACCACAGTGTTCTCTCTCTCTCTCTCTCTCTCTCTCTCTCTCTCTCTCTCTCTCTCTCTCTCTCTCTCTCTCTCTCTCTCTCTCTCTCTCTCTCTCTCTCTCTCTCTCTCTCTCACAAACACCACCTCAAATATCAACCCTTCCATCTCTCTCTCTCTCTCTCTCTCTCTCTCTCTCTCTCTCTCTCTCTCTCTCTCTCTCTCTCTCTCTCTCTCTCTCTCTCTCTCTCTCTCTCTCTCTCTCTCTCACAAACACCACCTCAAATATCAACCCTACCATCTCTCTCTCTCTCTCTCTCTCTCTCTCTCTCTCTCTCTCTCTCTCTCTCTCTCTCTCTCTCTCTCTCTCTCTCTCTCTCTCTCTCTCTCTCTCTCTCTCTCTCTCTCTCTCTCTCTCTCTCTCTCTCTCTCTCTCTCTCTCTCTCTCTCTCTCTCTCTCGGATTCTAGTTAACCTCTGAATATTGTATTGATCGCGCGTGCACGCACACACACACACACACACACACACACACACACACACACACACACACACACACACACACACACACACACACACACACACACACACACACACACACACACACACACACCTGTAATCACGTTATGTACACGTCAGGATTATTAAGTCATTAGCTCAGGTAATTACTTTAGTACATTTTGTTGACCTGACCTGACCTTTCCCCTTCCTTTCTCTCCCCTCCTTTGCCCTCTCCCTCTCTCCCTTAATGGCTTCCCTTCGCTTCATAACTGCTTGACCAACCCCCTTAAAATGTTCCTCTTTCTTTAGATCCTCCTTTCTCATTCGCTATCTGCCTCTCTCTCTCCTTTCCTCCTTGCTTTCTTCCTTTCTTTCCTCCCTTACTTCCTTGATCAGTTTCATTCCTCCCCTCCAAGCCTTTCTTCTATTCTATTCTCTCTCTCTCTCTCTCTCTCTCTCTCTCTCTCTCTCTCTCTCTCTCTCTCTCTCTCTCTCTCTCTCTCTCTCTCTCTCTCTCTCCATATATTTCCTTCTCTTTTCTTCTGTTCCGTTTTGTTCTCTTCTTTTCCATCTCTTTTTCCGTTTCTTTAATTTTCCTTTCCTTTTCTTCCTTTTCTTTCTTTTTACCTTCCATTATCATCCAATTCCACTCAAAATCCTTTCCTTTCTTTGCATATTATTCTCCAACTCCGCATTTTTTTCCTTCCTCTTTACCTTCTTTACCTCCCCTTTCTAGCCTCCTCCTCCATATCCTTTCCTTCCTCCCTTCCTTCCTTCCATCTTTCATCACATTACCATATCCCTTCCTTATCCCTAAAATCCCTACCTTTTTTCCATCTCTTTTATTCATTTTTCTCTATTTTCCTCCAACCTTCCATCTACCCTTCTCAGAAACTCCCTCCCTACATGTTTATCTGCTTCCCTTTAAAGTTTCCTCCCTTCTTTCTTCCCTCTCTCTCTCTCTCTCTCTCTCTCTCTCTCTCTCTCTCTCTCTCTCTCTCTCTCTCTCTCTCTCTCTCTCTCTCTCTCTCTCTCTCTCTTTCCTCCACTCGCTCTTCAACTCTCCCTCCACCCCTGCTTCCTTCCTCACGTGTAGGTTACTGTTGTATTGATTGATTCCTCGCAACACCTGAGGCCAGTTCACGACAGGTAGAGTAAAGGAAGGAAGAGAGAAAATAAAAAGAAAAGAAAAAGGGAAATAAGAGTGGAACGAAAAAATGGTTTGCTAGGTAATGACGGGCACAGTACGAGAGAGAGAGAGAGAGAGAGAGAGAGAGAGAGAGAGAGAGAGAGAGAGAGAGAGAGAGAGAGAGAGAGGGAGGGAAGGAAGGGTAATGTACAGAAAACACACATGCATTAGTGGATAAGACAGACAAACTAGCGTGTGAGTACAGATATTAGGGAAGAAAAAGTGTCCTTGATTCTGTTTTGCTGCTGATGGATAGCCCCTATATCTCCCTCCCTTTCTTCCTTCCTTTTTCCCACTCTTTCTTCCTCCCAAACTCCTTTCCTCTCTTCCTTTGCTTGCTCTTTTCCTGTTTTTCTTCTTTTTTTCCCCTTCCTGTGTTTTTTTCTTTGTTTCTATGTTTTTCATGTTTTCTTTTCCTTCCCTTCATCTTCTGTTTTCCCTTTCTTCTTCCAGTGTTTTTTTTTTTTTTTCTCTGTATCGGTGATTTTGGTTTTCTTCCTTTTTGACCTTCTTCCTTTCCTTCCTTCTGACTTCTCTCCTATCTTCCTCCTTCCTTACTTCCCTCCCTTTCTTCCTCTCTATATATCCCTCCTCTCGTTTAGTTTTCTTACCTTCATTCCCTCTGCTTTAAATTTTTTCCCCTTGCTTTCATTATTTGAGTTAATTTATTCATTACTTTGTTCAGACAACCAAACAGTAATCTAAACTTATTATATATATATATATATATATATATATATATATATATATATATATATATATATATATATATATATATATATATATATATATATATATATATATATATATATATATATATATATATATATATATATATATATATATATATATATATATATATATCCTTAATTATTTTTTTCTCCGTGTGCCTTCTTAACTTGCTATCCTCCTACTTTTTTCATCTTATTTTTCCTCTGCCCACCTTTACTCGTTTGTTTCCCTTTTCTCTTCCACCCTTTCATCCTTTTTTTCTCCTTCCTTCCCTTCCTTCCTTACATTTTTCCAGCCTCATCCTTCCTTCATCTCTGCCTTGCCTCCCTTCCTTCTTTCATTCCTTCCTGTTTCCCATCCATTTCTCTTCCTCTCTCCCTCCATTTCTCTTCTT
>NC_087161.1:18958522-18968522 GCF_035594125.1 Scylla paramamosain
GATTGTAATAGTAGTAGTAGTAGTGGTAGCAGTAACAATAATAGAAGTAGTTGTAGTAGCAGTAGTAGTAGTAGTAGTAGTAGTAGTAGTAGTAGTAGTAGTAGTAGTAGTAGCAGCAGCAGCAGCAGCAGCAGCAGCAGCAGCAGCAGCAGTAGTAGTGGTAGTAGTAGTAGTAGTAGTAGTAGTAGTAGTAGTAGTAGTAGTAGTAGTAGTAGTAGTGATAATAGCGTTAAGGTTACTCTCCGTTACCATTGCAGCCTCTTACGCATTTCTCTGTTCCTAAGCCAAATCCAAGCTGTTTTTTTTTTTTTTTTTTCGCGCTCTGCCTTATAATCTTGAGGCTGTTATAGCGGTGTTATTGCTCGTCTTTATTGCTGTAGTTGTTTTTGTGTTGCTACTTCTCAAGCCATTCCTTATTTTTTTTTTTTTAAGAGATATTTAATATTTTACTTTAACATATGTTTTCTTTTTTTTTTCACGTGATCACTTCTGCTTTTTTTTATCTGTGAGCTTACGGTTCATTCATCTCTCTTCTCTGTGTGTTATTTCCTTTGTCCCTCAATAATTCTTTGGTGTATTTTTTTTTTCATTTAATCTTCTCTTTGTTCTTCCGTTCTTCTTTTATCACTTCCTCAGTTATCAGTGTTGGTTATTCTCGTTTTATCTTGTTCCTCTTCCGCGAATACGGTGATCTAAATAATTGTTCTTGATTCTGCAACTACTCACACACACACACACACACACACACACACACACACACACACACACACACACACACACACACACACACACACACACACACACACACACACACACACACACACACACACACAGTCATGATGTTCAGGTTAAGACGGAAAAAATATGGAAGAAGTGTGCGATTCGTGACATAATTCACTTCTTTCTTGTGGTTAATGCGTCTCTAGACTCTCCTCCTCCTCCTCCTCTTCCTCTTCCTCTTCCTCTTCCTCTTCCTCTTCTTCTTCCTCCTCCTCTTCCTCCTCTCCGTCCCATCGCGTCCCGCACGTCAGTATAAAAGAAAGGAGAGAGAGAGAGAGAGAGAGAGAGAGAGAGAGAGAGAGAGAGAGAGAGAGAGAGAGAGAGAAAGGGTAACGGTGGTGGTGTCGATGATGGAAGGGATGGTAGGGAGTTGTAATCCTATCTTAATTGACCCAGTAATTGACACCCATGATTGATTAGGTGGTGGATGAGTGGGTGTGGCTTGCTTGTTTGTTCATTCTTTGTTTTCTTACTTTTTATATTCTTTTTTTTTTTTTTTTTTGTCTGCCTGTCTACCTTGGTGTTCATTTTTTTCGTTCAGGTCTTTCTTACCTCTTTCCTTTTTCTTTCTTTCTTTCTCCTTTTTTTTCTGTTTGTCCACCTTTTGCTTTGTTCTCATTGCCTGATTGACTTGAGGTGTGTTATGATTAAATCTTTCATATCTCCTCTCTTTCCCTTTCTTTCTTACCTCTTTTTGTCAGATTTTCTATTTTTTTTTGTTTTTTGTTTTTTGTGTATGATTTGTCAGTATCTCCTTATTGGATTTATTTATTTTTTTCTAATTTATCAAATCTTTCATATATCTAGTTATCTCTTCTTTTTTCGTTCTTTCCCCTTTTTCTCTGTTATCTCTACCTTTGTGTATCCTTTCTCTGCATCTCCTCTTTTTTACCTTTTATTTTTCTTTCTTCCTTTCTTTCTGAGTCTGTCAGTCTTCGTGCACGTATTGCCTGCATCGCTCGGTTAAATTTAAGTGTTTTTTTTTTCTTAACAAATAGTTCTTGTATCTCCTTTTTTTTTTCTTTGTCTTCTTTTTCCTCCCATTCTCTGTTGGTCTGTCTGTCCTTGTGTATGTTATATCTGCTTCGCTTGGCTATTTGTTTTTCTTCGTATCGAATCTTTATCTCTCCTTTATATTTCTTTCTTTGCCCCTCTTTCTCTATTAGTTTGTCTGTCTGTGTGTATGTTTAGTCTGTTTCGTTCATTAAGGTCAAGTATAGTTTTTTTTTTTCTTATGATACAACCTTTTTTCTCCAATTTCTTTCTTTCTTTCTTTATTTATTTCTTTATTTCCCTTTTCCTATTTTTCTCTCTTTCTTTGTATGTGTGTTTTTTTTGTCTGCATTGTGTGAGTCCTTTTAAATATTTTTTTTCCTATGGTCTAATCTTTCTTTTGTCATTCTTTATGTTTTCGTTCTTTCTTTGTTGTCCCTTTTCTTCATTTGTCTGTCTACCTTTGTTTATCTTCTTATTACGTTGAGGTGTTTCTATTGCCATTTAACCTTTCTCTTTTTTTTTCTTAATTTCCTTTTTTTTTCTTTCTTCGTATTTGTTTTTGTGAATATATGTCTATTTACTTGTTTTGCCACCGCTGTTGGCTCAGGTCAAGACGTCCCTTTGATGATAAAACTTTTCCCATTGTTTAGTTTCAGCAAAGAATGAGAAAAAAATTATATTGTTTACTATTACCCGTGTTTCGGCTCTCTCTCTCTCTCTCTCTCTCTCTCTCTCTCTCTCTCTCTCTCTCTCTCTCTCTCTCTCTCTCTCTCTCTCTCTCTCTCAACAACAACAACAAGACGGTACACTCAGCTCTTACATGAAGAGGCATTTAGTCATTTTTTTTGTTCATATTTTAAAAACTCTGTAAAACGTAAAAGCTTGTGTAAATATAAAAGGAGAGACAAAAAGTACACTAATTCAAGAACAGTCAAGAGCAGCAACACGTAACGAGAAACACACAACGACAGACTCGCGCTCGCATAAGAGACACAAGCGCAGATGGGGAGTAAAAAGTATGATAAAAACTGCAGCTTACAGCGTCATTCCAGTTTTTAGCACTGAGAGAGAGAGAGAGAGAGAGAGAGAGAGAGAGAGAGAGAGAGAGAGAGAGAGAGAGAGAGACAGGCAGGCAGACAGAGAGACGGACAAAGCAAAAAGAAACAAACAGGAAAAGTAGAAAAGAGAGAGGACACGCACACACGAACACAAGCGCGCGCGCTCGTGGGCCCACGTATGCACACACACACACACACACACACACACACACACACACACACACACCACTGGCAGCGTAAACAGAGAAAAGGAAGCAAGTCAACAAACACACTAACAAACAAATAAACATATATACGTACGTACAAACAAACAAGCACAAACGAACCAGAGAGAGAGAGAGAGAGAGAGAGAGAGAGAGAGAGAGAGAGAGAGAGAGAGAGAATAAGATACGTAAAAAACACATGGGAACACAGTACCAGCATAAGACAACTTACCTTAAAGATAGGGAAGATAGCGGCTGCCTGGATATCAGCGTGTGTGTTTGTGTGTGTGAGTGTGTAGACGTGCTCGCTGCCTCCCTCTACATCACCTTTCTAGGCTGGCTGGTTCACGGCTTCACCGGCCTTCTTCTCATCATCCTCTTCACTTCTTCTTTTTCTATCCATCATTATCACATTTTTCATTACTTTCACCTTCGTTTTCTTCTCGTCAGGTTCACATAATATTCACTTCTTTTAGGGTTTTTATTGATTTTTTTGCTGTTTTTTTTTTTATTATTTCGTTTCTCTTTTCCTTTTCTTTTTGTTAAGTTTCAAAGAGAATGTTTTGCAAGAGTTCGTTGGGGTTTTTGTCAGTCTCTTTACAGCATCTCTTTAGTTTCTCTTTTATCTCTATCTATCTCTCTTTATTTCTCTCTTCCGTTTCTCTCTCTCTCTCTCTCTCGTATTTTCCCTTGTATCTGTACACATATATCTCTATATCTCTGGATTATTCAGTTATTACTTACTATTCATCCCTCCCTTTCTCTCTCTCTCTCTCCCTTTCGCTCTCTTCTTCTCTGTTTTCTATCCCTCTCTTTCTCTTTTATTATATCTCAAACCCTCCTCACTTTCTCTCTATGTCGTTCTCTTCCTCTTTATAGTTAACTCAGTCTACTTGAATCTGGCTTTAAATAGAGTTCACCTGGGCGGGGAGGGGGCAGGTAATCCAGTGTTGCCGGGACAGGTGAGTCTGGCAGGCCTAATGAGACAGGTATGCATTTGCTCACTCACCCCTGATGAGAGTATACATAAGTGTCCTTCGTATTCGTAGTAGTAGTAGTAGTAGTAGTAGTAGTAGTAGTAGTAGTAGTAGTAGTAGTAGTGTTCCTTTACTTCACTATATTTATGCGTGCATTCGTTTATTACTTTTTTTTCGTTTACATTCTGATATGTTTTGATTTATTTATTTATTTTTTTTCTGGCGTACTCACGTGTCTCTCTATTTTCACATTTTTGTTTTCGGTTCGTGTGTGTGTGTGTGTGTGTGTGTGTGTGTGTGTGTGTGTTGTTCCAAAAGTTTATATTATTTTTTTTTCCTGGTTTTGTATTGCTGTGTAGTGTAGGTAGGTATGTTTACGTATGTATGTATGTATGTATGTATGTACATATGTATTTATGTATGTATGTGTGTATGTACTATGTATGTTCATATAAAGTCCATTGTCAGCCACTCGTGTGTGTGTGTGTGTGTGTGTGTGTGTGTGTGTGTGTGTGTGTGTGTGTGTACGAGCAATGAATCGGTCGCGAGGTTGAGAGAGAGAGAGAGAGAGAGAGAGAGAGAGAGAGAGAGAGAGAGAGAGAGAGAGAGAGAGAGAGAGAGAGAGAGAGGGGGGGGACGCTGGGTTTTAAATAATAGACTATAAAGGAATGCGTATAAGGAACAACAAAATAAATAAATAAAAGAGGGAGAGGAACACTGGACAGTAAAGAAAAAAGGAAGTGGAAAATGAAGGAAGACCTACAGTATCAGAGAGAGAGAGAGAGAGAGAGAGAGAGAGAGAGAGAGAGAGAGAGAGAGAGAGAGAGAGAGAGAGAGAGAGAGAAGAAAGTGCGAACGAAGTCAAAAGAGAGAAGAAATTGGTTTAGCTTTCAGGAGATATATGAGAGAGAGAGAGAGAGAGAGAGAGAGAGAGAGAGAGAGAGAGAGAGAGAGAGAGAGAGAGAGAGAGAGAGGCATCACAAAATAAATGGAGAAATACGGCCAGAGAGAGCGGAAGAATCAGATAGAGAAGTAGATAACAGACACAACAACGAACACAAACCTAACATAACAAAAAAAAACATGAAAAACCGTGACTCAAAATCGGATAATCTCAACCAAACTTAAAGAAAAAACATGAAAAGAAGATTTAAAAGCAAAACACTAGGGAGAGAGAGAGAGAGAGAGAGAGAGAGAGAGAGAGAGAGAGAGAGAGAGAGAGAGAGAGAGAGAGAGAGAGAGAGAGAGAGAACGCATAACACTACCGCACTGCAGCCACGCCACACCGACACACACGCCTCACCGGATCAGCGCGACACACACCCTCCTTCACCAGCGGCCAGAGCCACACTGACGTGACCCACCATCGGCACACTAGAGCCGCACGAGGCCGGCCCCGGGAGAAGGAGGAGGAGGAGGAGGAGGAGGAGGAGGAGGACCACCAGACTAGATGGAGTGGATGCAGGAGAGAGAGAGAGAGAGAGAGAGAGAGAGAGAGAGAGAGAGAGAGAGAGAGAGAGAGAGAGAGAGAGAGACCAGCTTTGGAGATGGACCCCACTAATGGAGGAGGAATGGCCAACAGATGAATTACCGTGATGGTTGGAAGAGGAGGAAGAGGAAGAGTAAGAGAAGGAAGAGGAGGAGGAGGAGTAGGAGGAGGTCCTCGTAGTAGGAGTAAGAAAGGAAAGGAGGACTAGAGGAGGAGGAGGAGGAGGCAAGAGACATCTAGCCCATCCTTGTCCCTCCACCTTCCTCCATTCATCTCTCCATCCCTCCCTCCGTCCCCCTCTCCATCTTTCCTCTCTCCAAACAAGCAAACAGGTCCGTTTCTTCGCATTTTCGAATACAAGAATGAAAAAAAAAATCATAAACAACATCTTTTTTACCTTTTCACTTAAAACTCTTAAACTAACTCCCTCAAGTCTCACAAGAACATAATAATAAAAGTCCTCGTCAAAATCTCCATCACTACACTGTTAGAGGATTCCATGTAAAGAGAACCAGAGAGGATTACATTGTCTTGCAAACCTTCGTAATGAAAAATAAAGGAAGAGGATCCAGGAAAGAAATGAACGCGTGTATCAGGAAGTCACTCTTTTCTTAATTAAATACGCAATGACGCTGAAATCTAATAGACGCAATCATGTAGAAAGAAATATACGTAAGTAGAGACTTAAGGGAAGAAGGAGGAGGAGGAAACAGGTGGCAGGGAAGAAAGAAAGGATGGAGAATGAGGAAGGAAGCCAGATGGTAAATAAGAGAAAGGGAAGAAACGAAAAAAAAAATCAGGCAGAGGAGAAAGAGGAAGAGGAGGAAGAGAGGGGGTATAGTAAGAGTGAACAGCTGCGAGCGAGGAGAGAGTTGGAATAAAGACGGATAAATGAACGGGGAGACAGCACGTTTGAAAGGGGAAATAGGAAAGAATGCAAGGAAAGCAGAGAAAGAATGAGGTAAAAGGAAAAATTGGAGAAGCAGCCGAAGGGAGAGGAAGGAAAGAGGAGGAAGAGAAGAGGGAAGAGGGAGGGAGGAGAGGAGAGGAGGGCATGGAAGCCGAAAGCAAATAGCAAACAGTCAGAGAGAGAGAGAGAGAGAGAGAGAGAGAGAGAGAGAGAGAGAGAGAGAGAGAGAGAGAGAGAGAGAGACAGAGAGCGAGAGAGAGAGTTGGGGTTTGGAACAAGGAGCGGGCAGGAAAGTGGCTGGAAGAGGAGGAAGAGCAGTAGAAAGTGGAGATGGGATGGAACATGATGAAGAGGTAGAGGAAGAGGAAGAAGAGAGAGAGAGAGAGAGAGAGAGAGAGAGAGAGAGAGAGAGAGAGAGAGAGAGAGAGAGAGAGAGAGAGAGAGAGAGAGAGGGAGAGGGTAGATCTACCGCCATTACTCGCTGCTATGGGGCTTCTTGGCCAGCCTGTGAGCGACTAGGAGGAAGGCCGAGAGGGAGTGAGAGGGGAGGGGCTGTGGTGCGTAGTAAACAAGGAGGGGAAGAGGTGTGGCGGGAGAAAAGTGGGAGAAAATTAATGGAAAGAATAAAGAGAGTTAAGGATATTCAAGACACAGACAGACAGACAGACAGACGGACATGAAAAGAGACATTCAAGAACGTGAAGAAAATAATAAAACTTATATAGAGGAAGAATCGAAAATACCAAGGATTAAAATTTGCTGTTGTAAGTGAAGAATAAAGAAATGGAAG
Source organism: Scylla paramamosain (assembly GCF_035594125.1). Classification (NCBI taxonomy): domain Eukaryota; kingdom Metazoa; phylum Arthropoda; class Malacostraca; order Decapoda; family Portunidae; genus Scylla; species Scylla paramamosain. The sequence continues at coordinate 18,965,726 of NC_087161.1, forward strand.
CAGTGGGCGAGAGCAATTCACAAGAAAGAGAGAGAGAGAGAGAGAGAGAGAGAGAGAGAGAGAGAGAGAGAGAGAGAGAGAGAGAGAGAGAGAGAGACAGAGACCATAAGTCATTAAATCGCCAAAAGATTAATCTCTCTCTCTCTCTCTCTCTCTCTCTCTCTCTCTCTCTCTCTCTCTCTCTCTCTCTCTCTCTCTCTCTCTCTCTCATGCACACAAATATGAATGACACTACAGACATTTTTTTTCACCCAATCACACTCACACATCACCGCTGATTGGTCGGTCTCACCTCCAATCAGCAAGCTTCCCACATTCACTCCCTTAACCAATCGCCGCTCATTACGCGCCGGCTAACCAATCATGTACCGCCGCCGCCACTCGGCCTCATTTGGGCGTAATAATCGTGGCCACCATTGAGGTCATCATCGCTCACTCCTCTCACCTCTCCTTCCGATTTTATTCTCTCTCTCTCTCTCTCTCTCTCTCTCTCTCTCTCTCTCTCTCTCTCTCTCTCTCTCTCTCTCTCTCTCTCTCTCTCTCTCTCTCTCTCTCTCTGTGTGTGTGTGTGTGTGTGTGTGTGTGTGTGTGTGTGTGTGTGTGTGTGTGTGTGTGTGTGTGTTTTCTATATTTTCTACTTTTTGCAATTTATTTTGCCCTTTCAATCTAATTTTTAGAAGGAGCCTGGTTTTTTTTTCTGTTTTCTCCTTTTTTTTTTTTGTATATGTATCCACATTTTTCTTTTTCTTTTATTGTTTTGTTTTCACTTCCATACTTGTTTTCTTTTTATTGCTGTATTTTTTTCTGTCTATATGATTTTTTTTTCTTTTTCGTTGCCTTCGTAATATTTTTTTCTAGCATTCTATATTATGTGTATTTTACTTTTTTTTTTTTTATGTACATACGCATGTAGGTGAATGAATACAATACGCATACATGCACTTGCTCATATTATGTATGTCATCACTTTCGTTGTCTTTTTTAACTTATATATATATATATATATATATATATATATATATATATATATATATATATATATATATATATATATATATATATATATATATATATATATATATATATATATAGTCGTTATTCTTTTATTTTAACGTGTGCATTGGTCTATCCACTTTTGTCTGTGTCACTGTGCCTATTTGTCTTTTCTCTACATTTATCTGCCTGTCTGTATATCCATTTTCCTGTCAGTCTGTTATTATTATTTTTTTTTCTGTACCTCCATCATCCTATCAGTTTATCGATGTTTGTTGCACTGTCTGTCTGTGTGTTTTTCTGCCATGTGTTTATTTCCGTGTCTGTCTGTTTATTTATCTGCCTGTCTCTTTGAGCATCAGTTTCGCTGTTTAGTTGCGTCTCAGTTTGTCGGTACGAGTTCCTGCTAATGTACTCAAACAAATGTGTGTGTGTGTGTGTGTGTGTGTGTGTGTGTGTGTGTGTGTGTGTGTGTGTGTGTGTGTGTGTGTGTGTGTGTTGTCAGGGTTTGAATAATTACAATTCAAATTATCAATTACAATTACAATTACAAAAAATATAAAATTACAATTATAATTACTCCTGTGGAGTTCAGCTACAATTACAAATACTGCAAAAGAAAGTCAATTTTAATTACAATTACAAATTCCAAACTTCAGACTAAAAAACTTTGATTGAAAAGAGAAACACATGTATTGTGTGGTTGTCATTTATTGAACAAATGTGCAAACTATTTAACGAATTTGTAAACAAATTTACGAATTCGTTATGGTTTGAAGTTTTGCTCTTTATTAAAAACAAAGGTGGAAACAAATAATGTAAATTGGAAAAAAAAAATAGGATCTCATATTTATAGTTTAGTCCTTATCAACAAAAATGGAGCAAATTAAGTAACCAATTTGAAAATAAAAGAATTAACCTTTCATTTTTAAAGAAACTAGATAGTAGGCTTATATATACTATCTAAATGGTAGGTAGTTTTCTCATACAATTCACTGTTACACTTAATCATTATCATTGATCTGAAAGAAGTCATCCCAAGTTGAGCTCGATTTTCGGTAAAATAGTTTCCTGCAATGCTGAAAAGTTACTCAGGTGGAACTGATGTAGCAGTACACACAAACACCTCTCTTGCAGGGTAATATGTACACATATTTGCTACCAATCTATTCAGAATTTTAATATTGCTTTATTTTTCCACAATTACAATTAAAGTACAATTATTTTATAAAATAATTAAAATTACATGATTTTCTGTAATAAATTACATGTCAATCAAATTACAATTACAGTTACTCCAACCCTGGTGTGTGTGTGTGTGTGTGTGTGTGTGTGTGTGTGTGTGTGTGTGTGTGTGTGTGTGTGTGTGTGTGTGTGTGTGTGTGTGAGCGCGAGATTCCAACAGAGGATAAAAATAAATCTGTCTGTCTCTTTGTATTTAAATGTGTGCGTATTTTTATATGTATTTATTTCTAGTTCCACGTGTTTGTCTATGTTTGCATGAATGAATGTACGTATGCTAAAATATGAGTACACTCGGCGTCAGCGGGTACAAGGTCAAACAGACGCAGCGTGTGTGGAGTAGCTGCTCCTCTTCAACGACGACAACACAACACACGCAGACCCGCACAGACACTCACGTCACTCGCTCTAATCCACGACTCACCCACGGCAGTAACACCAACAACAAATAAGCAGAGAAGAAAAACTGTTGCAGCTTGAGCACACACACAGGCATACATACACAAAGCTCTCGGGAATAAAATTACTTACAGGTGTGTGTGTGTAAGTGTGTGTGGGTGTG
>NC_087161.1:18973522-18986022 GCF_035594125.1 Scylla paramamosain
TCTCTCTCTCAATTTTCCATCTCACACTTTCCTCCTTTCTTCTCCTTCGTCACTTCTGAAATATTCATTCTCTCTCTCTCTCTCTCTCTCTCTCTCTCTCTCTCTCTCTCTCTCTCTCTCTCTCTCTCTCTCTCTCTCTCTCTCTCTCTCTCTCTCTCTCTCTCTCTCTCTCTCTCTCTCTTTTATATTTCACTCGTTCCTTCACTTTCCTTCGCCTTCCTCTTCTACTCGGAAAAGTCCTTTTCTTATTATTCTTTTCTTATTTTCTGTTATCTTTCTTTCTTATTTTTTTTCTCGTATCTTTCTTTATTCGTCTTTCTTTGTGTATTTTACGTTTTTGGATTTTTTGAAATTTTTACACTCTCTCTCTCTCTCTCTCTCTCTCTCTCTCTCTCTCTCTCTCTCTCTCTCTCTCTCTCTCTCTCTCTCTCTCTCTCTCTCTCTCTCTCTCTCTCTCTCTCTCTCTCTCTCTCTCTCTCTCTCTCTCTCTTGATATGCACTTCTTTCCAAAGCCCTACCGCTTCGCCCCTTCCGCACTACCTCTCTCTCTCTCTCTCTCTCTCTCTCTCTCTCTCTCTCTCTCTCTCTCTCTCTCTCTCTCTCTCTCTCTCTCTCTCTCTCTCTCTCTCTCTCATGCTGTAATCTAGATAAAATAATTTGATTGTACTCCTGTTTCTGTCCGTGTGTGTGTGTGTGTGTGTGTGTGTGTGTGTGTGTGTGTGTGTGTGTGTGTGTGTGTGTGTGTGTGTGTGTGTGTGTGTGTGTGTGTGTGTGTGTGTGTGTGTGTGTGTCCATTAGTTCCAACTTGTCCGGTCGCCACACCTGAGCCAGAACAGGTAGGAGGCCTTTACGAGAGAGAGAGAGAGAGAGAGAGAGAGAGAGAGAGAGAGAGAGAGAGAGAGAGAGAGAGACTAGACTCAATATCTTTTTTTTTTCCTGTATCGTCAGATTAAACATTTTTGCTTTTTTACGCTTAAAATATTCTTTGGTTCATGTCAGTTTGCTGGTGTTTTTCATCAGGTCGAGTGTGCAGGGTTTTCATTCCTGTGTTCCCTTTTTTTTCATGGAATTGTTAGTTACACCTTGATACATTTCAGCGGATGATGGACCTGTGTTAATCTATGATTTTTTTCTTTATATGTTTACGTAATGAATCTGTGTGTGTGTGTGTGTGTGTGTGTGTGTGTGTGTGTGTGTGTGTGTGTGTGTGTGTGTGTGTGGAGGGGTGGTTGTGGGTGGCGTGGTGTGTGTGTGTGTGTGTGTGTGTGGGAGGGTGGTTTGTAGATGGCGTGTTGTATGTGTGTGTGTGTGTGTGTGTGTGTTTGAGATGTATGTGTGTGTAGATTCACTGTTCCTATTGTTATTTCTTAAGTATTAGTAGTATTGGTGATGGTAGTAGTAGTAGTAATAGTAGTAGTAGCAGCAGCAGCATCAGTAGTGTAATAGTAGTAGTCGTTGTTGCTGTTGTTTCTGTTGTGATAGTAACACTAGTAACAGTAGTAGCAGTAGTAGTACATTGTAGAAATAACTGTTCAACTCATTCCCTCTCTGGATCTACTTACCTTTTGTATCTCACTGTCATTCCTCGTAAGACTGGAGTTTAAGAAGGAAAGGCAACTCCAATAAGATCTCCCCTCCATCCCTCCCTCCTCCCTTTCTAACTCCCCTTCCTTCCCCCCTCCCTCCCTCCCTCACTTTAGAACCGTTTTATTTATATCGTGTGGAGTTTTATTATGGGAGGGAACAAGAGAACGGTAATGATGTTCTTGACGCCATTACCGCTCTCTCTCTCTCTCTCTCTCTCTCTCTCTCTCTCTCTCTCTCTCTCTCTCTCTCTCTCTCTCTCTCTCTCTCTCTCTCTCTCTCTGTCTCTAGGAAAAAAGAAATCAATATATAGAAAGAAAAGATAAAAGCAAGGGAGTCCGCCACGAAAGAAAAGGAGAAGGAAGAGGAGAAAGAGAAGAAGGAAGAGGAGGGAGAGGGGAGGTGGAGGCGAAGGAGCTGCCGTGGCGTAGGATCATATTAATTTCTATTTACCTCTTCGGCTGCTTATTTCCTTCTGTTGTATTTCGCGGATCTCATGAATAATTATGCAAATGGCTCTCCTTTCCTCAGCGGCGGAGAGACTCGGTCATTATGGGTAATCACGTGAAGGAGTAGAGAGAGAGAGAGAGAGAGAGAGAGAGAGAGAGAGAGAGAGAGAGAGAGAGAGAGAGAGAGAGAGAGAGCGGTGGGGGTGGAAAAGAAAGAGAGGGGACGTTTCCTAAGTACGAGTATTCTTAAGAGTGTGATTGTGTGCACTGTGGCTATGTAGATAAGATGGATAGATAGATAGGCAGATAGGTAGATTGATACAGGGAAAGACAGATAGATAAGTAGATTGATACAGATATAGATAAATAGATGGGTAGGTATGTAGTGGGATAGATAGATAGATAGGTAGTAAGGTAGATTAACGGGTTCAGTGATTTATTAATTGATTGTTTCTTTGGTTTATGGATTGATTAATTAAAAGTATGTACGCAGTAGATAGATAGATAAAATATTGTTGTAATCAGACGACTAATTGCCATAATTTAGCTTTCTGCCTTCCGTCAAAATATCATTCTAGACAATACATGTAATTCTGCTTGTATTCTACGTGTTATGTTTATCTATTTTCTTTTTGCCGTATTTTCCTGCATCAATTGATATGTTTGCTTGTGCTTTTTAGTGTGTGTTTGTGTTTTATCTTTCCCCCTTCTGCTGTGTGACGTCTGACAGAAGCCAACTACATATCTTTTGTTTTATTAAATTCTTTTCTTTCTTTCTTTTATCCTTACTGCACAGCATTCTTTTTTTTTTCACTTTTCTGTTCCTATCATTTATGTATTTTCTGACATGCATTTCGTTCCCCAGTTTTAATGTCAATAGTCAGTTTTGTGCGACCGTCAAGCCTTAATTTGTATGATACCACCACTTTTCTTTCCACACATATTTTGACTTCTCTTTCGCTTATTCCTTTTTTTTTTTCTCTCTCTCTACTTTCTTTACAACGTATTTTTCGCATTCTTACTTATATAATTTTTTGCAGTTCCTTTTATGTAACATGCGTCTTTAAAATATCAGTAATTGTCAGTGCTTTAGAATCTTCAACTTTTAATCTTCTGAATGCTAATAACAAGACAACACTCACTGTAGGTAACTAATCTTACAGTTTGATGAGCAGGAATAACACCACAGGTACTGAAGGTGTCGCCTTACACCGTCACTCACAACACCTTTCTTTCCACACAGATTTTTACTTTTTTTTTCTCTCTCACTTTCCAATTTCTTGTCATTTCTTTACATTTTTTTTCTCACATCCTTATCTGAGTCTTTTTTTTTTTACCTTTTAATATATACTGTTCCTCTTTAAGCCATGAGTATTTATCAGTATTTTAGTATCTTCAAAATTTACCTTTCGGAGTGCTATTACCGAAACAACACTTACCTCATTTTGAATAAAACCACACCTTCTAGAGACGTTAATTTACACCATCACTTCTGCTCTTATTGTTGTCTACTATAACTGTAATAGAAACTAGCACCACAACATCATACGTAACAAGACCCATGGGAGTCGAAATGCTGATCTTATACATTAAATATTTCCTTCTCTCCTTATGTCAACCTCTTTTTCTTTCAGTGTCAGTCTGCTCCATCCTTAGGCCGTGTTTCCCTGTTTCCGGGTGACTCCCCTCCGTAACCTGGCTTGATCTCCTTCATTGCCGTAACCTGGGTAATGCCTCTCTTGTCCCTCCTAATCACCGGTGTCCAAATCTGTATATCTGGTGACTGCCCTTAATACCTCTCTCTCTCTCTCTCTCTCTCTCTCTCTCTCTCTCTCTCTCTCTCTCTCTCTCTCTCTCTCTCTCTCTCTCTCTCTCTCTCTCTGTGACTCTTTGTCTTTATGCTGTCAAAGTTTATTTTTCTGTGTTTGTGCTTCTGTTCATCTGTCTGTCTGTTTGTATATCTATCTTTCTTTGTATCTATCTGTCTATCCATCCGTCTATCTACTAGTGCATCTTTTATCTGTTTTTTTTTTTCTTTTTTATCCTTCTGTCTGTCTGTTTTCTTGTCCATCTGTCAGTATATTCCTCTTTTCTGTCTATTTGTTGGTCTCCTTTTGTTTCCACTTTGTGTGTCTATACGTCTCTTGTTTATATAAATCTCTCTCTCTCTCTCTCTCTCTCTCTCTCTCTCTCTCTCTCTCTCTCTCTCTCTCTCTCTCTCTCTCTCTCTCTCTCTCTCTCTCTCTCTCTCTCTCTCTCTCTCTCTCTCTCTCTCTCTCGTCCCCTGCGGCTAAATTCCAAGGTATAAACAAGCCCACTTAACCTCAAGCGTAACCTGATTATTTTAGCTGTCGAGGGGAAGGAATGGGAGAGAAGAAGGGAAGCCGCGCAGGAAAAGAGGAAGAGAAGGAGGAAAGGATGAAAGAAGGAAAAAAAAAGAGCATAAAGAAGGGAAGGAAATTGAGGAGAGAAGATACGCAAGGGAAGGAGAATGAAAGAAGGGGAGAGAAAGGAAGCTGGTGTATTTTGGGAAAGGAAGAAAGAGAAAGGTATAAGGAGTAAAGGACGGAACTGCAACGATTTGGGTGAAAGGAAGGTGGAAGGAAGGAAAGGTTGAAGGGAAGGTTTAGTATGAAAAAAATAAAATAAAATGCAAAAATGGGAGGAAATAAGGAGATGAGCGCGCGGTTCAAGAAGGAATCGGGAAGGAAATCTAGAGGAGAAAAAAAAAAAGAGGAAGGGGAGGAGGGTAAGTGGAGGAGAGGATGAGGGGAAGAGGAGTAGGACGTGGGATAATAATAGCTTAGTTTGCATCACAAAAACCCCAAGATAGTATACTTTAAGAGGTTTATCTGCCTTAATTCTTTTTTATGATTTTTTATTACTCTCGGGAAAGGAAATGAACCCTTGATATGAGGTATCTTTACGTGTGAGTGTGTGTGTGTGTGTGTGTGTGTGTGTGTGTGTGTGTGTGTGTGTGTGTGTGTGTGTGTGTGTGTGTGTGTGTGTGTGTGTGTGTGTGTGTGTGTGTGTGTGTGTGTGTGTGTGTGCGCGCGAGTGGTTAACAGGTAAATAAGTAAAAGGGCGTTTACACATCTATTTATATCAGTCTTGCATAACTTCTTAAAGATACGTAGAGATAAGTTAAATAAACACACACACACACACACACACACACACACACACACACACACACACACACACACACACACACACACACACACACACACACAGGAACACGATACCTACACCCATTCCCTCATACATAAATACATCCACATCCCTTGAAAAAACGAAACTTCCTTATCATAAATACAGCATTTTTTTTTTTCATAACCTAACTGGAGCCTCAAAGTCCTTGCCTCTTCATATCAAAGTTAAGAAACGAGTCTGTCTCCTCCGTACATATATATTTGGCCTGAAGGCTTATTCATTTTTACTGCTATTTTTATTTCCTTATATATTCCCGTATGGCAAAATATGAGGAGCTACTTTTTTTTCATATTTTAGATGTAGGGAAGAGAGGAAGAGGGGGCACGGGAGGGGCCTGGCTGGCTTTCTCAGGGAATTGTGGATAAAGGAAAAGTATTACCATAGGAGGGGAAAAAAGATGAGGGATGTTATTAATAATGTGTTTATCTTAGGATATTGAAGTTTTATATTGATAGACAGTTAGATAGATGGGCAGGTAGATAGGTCGATAGATAGGAGTAGTAGCAGCAGCAGTAGTAGTAGTAGTAGTAGTAGTAGTAGTAGTAGTAGTAGTTGTAGTTATTTGTTGTTGTGGTAGTAATAGTAATTGTTGTTGTTGTTGTTGTTGTTGTTGTTGTTGTTGTTGTTGTTGTTGTTGTTGCTGCTGCTGCTGCTGCTGCTGCTGCTGGTAGATGTAGTGGTGGTGGTGCTGTTGTTGTTCTTGTTTTAGTAGTAGTATTGGTAATAGTAGTAGTAGTTGCTGTTTTTGTTTTTGTTGTTGTTGTTGTAGAAGTAGCAGCAGTAGCAGCAACAGTAGTAGCAGTAGTAGTAGTATAACTAGTATCTGTTGTAGTAGAAGTAGTAGTACTAGTAGTAGTAGTAGTAGTAGTAGTAAGAGTAGTAGTAGTAGTAGTAGTTGTAGTAGTAGTAGTAGTAGTAGTAGTAATAATAGTAGTAGTAGTAGTAATGTAGTAGGAACTGAAACATTGTCTCCCCTTTATAAGTCACACGCTTCCGTGGTGTAGTGGCTCGTGCGCCTGGCTACCAATCCATGGACTACGGGTCGAGTCCTTCGAGTTGGTCAGTAAATGGGTTAGGTGAACTGTGGAAACCCGGGTATCACAGCGTGTGACTTGGGTTCAGGGACATCATCCAGCACAGGCTCAAAGGTTAATAAGACGGAGATGAAGGCCGCGGCCACGCGAAGCTGTAGCGTGTCCCCCACCTGTACCTTCGTCTTAATAATTCAGTTAACCTTTTTCTGTCAATAAGGAAAACGGAAACTGTCACCGCACGGAAGCAAGAAAACCAGACCGTTGACATTTCCCTTCACAAATTATCAGTTAATCACTGATGCCGGTGAGAAATAGTACTTATTGTTCTTGCCTATAATGTATGAGTGTGTTGAATATGAGACGCAGCTACGTACAGGAAAAACTGTAATGTAACGTATTGGTATTGTCTTTTAATAATAATGTATTGCTACCTTCCTACTCACAAATAAATATAAACACGTAAAGGTAAAGATACACATAAATACACAGCGAAATACATGCATAAATACTGACAAATCTGAAACACGCACACACACACTCTACATATAAAAGGTTACTTGTCAGTCATTTTAAGTAAATCCGTTGGCTTTTCCCTCCTCCTATACCTACTCCTCCTCCTCCTCCTCCTCCTCCTTCTCCTCCTCCCGTTCACTACCTCCATGTAACCGAAGCCCTCACCCTGACCTTCACCCGGGCGCCCCCTCCCCCTGACCCCCGCTGAATAAAACACGAGCAGCACCGAGAGAGGGAGGAGAGGGAGGGAGGATGTTGAAGGAGAGAGAGAGAGAGAGAGAGAGAGAGAGAGAGAGAGAGAGAGAGAGAGAGAGAGAGAGAGAGAGAGAGAGAGAGAGAGAGAGACTATATACACAGGAATAAAGACAATGACTGAGATAGAGAGAATTAAACAAAACCAGAGGCGGAAACAGACAGAGATAGACAGAAGCAAACAAAGGCAGACAGAAAGAGACAGAAAGACAAGCACTGACACAAAGCAATACACAAACACGCCTTCAAACAAACTAATAGACCAAGGCGGAGAAATCGCAAAGGCAGGCAGACAGAGGGAGAAAGTAGTAAGAGGAGGAGGAGGAAAACTCGTAATAGAGGGCGGCGTAACAGAGGAGGAAGTGTGACAGGCAGGTACGGACAGACAGGAGGAAGGAAATGCAAAACGCGAGGCAGCACGAATGTACATATGTTTTTTTTTTTTTTAATTCACAAAACATAAAAGCTTTAGAGAGACTATAGTATTTTTAGGGGTAAGGTAACGGAAGGGAGTAGTGTTTTCCTCTCTCTCTCTCTCTCTCTCTCTCTCTCTCTCTCTCTCTCTCTCTCTCTCTCTCTCTCTCTCTCTCTCTCTCTCTCTCTCTCCTGTTTTGGAAAGGTTACTAAAAGGGGAAGGAAGGGAGAGGTTGAAATAGGATAAAAAGTAAACACGGACTGAGGGAGGGAAAGGAGGCTGGAAGGGACGGAAGCACTGAATGAGAAGGAAGGGGTTAAGAAGGGGGAGGAGGAGAAATCGTGATATTAAGGAGGGGAAATGAGGGGTCTGGCACGGCTTACAAGAGAGAGAGAGAGAGAGAGAGAGAGAGAGAGAGAGAGAGAGAGAGAGAGAGAGAGAGAGAGGGGACTTTTGGTATTTTCATCCTTTGATATTGTAACCAAACTGTGATACGTATGAACAGGGCAGACTTTTTGGTGGGCGTAACTGAAGGGAAAGCTTAGTGGAACATCGCCGGTCAGTCCTGAAGTGACGCCGCCCATTCCTCTGTCCTCCCGCCGTAGTTGTGAGGCGAAAAGAAAGGGAATGAAAGGGAAATTATATTAGTGTCGTTTTGACATGAGTATTATTAATTTTTTTTTTTTTGTTACTATTTATTATATTGACTTTTCTTTTTGAGATTATTACTAATGTTGTTATTGCTGTTATGGTTTTGATTTGTTTATTATTTAAGCTTATAGTAAACATTATTATTATTATTATTATTATTATTATTATTATTATTATTATTATTATTATTATTATTATTTATTTATTTATTTATTTTTCATTGATATTACTCTTATTAATTTCTCTTGTAATTATTATAACGAAATGTATGTTATTTTTCAGGTAATGTCTTGGACTACACAGCTTTTCCTTCCTTGGTGTGTCTGTCTTCACACGTCTTTGGTGAGTAGTCAGTTACCATTTCCCTTTTATTGCCATTTACTAGCTATTATTGTCGAGAAGCAAAATGTGTGGCTCTTTGTCTCTCGGTCTCAACTCGGGCCTTGGGAGCCACACTGGGCGGCGGGCTCTCCACCTTAATTAAAGCCAGGCAGGTAGAAGGACAGGTAGGCCGGCCACTTGACCTGAAAATGTCTCAGCCGCGTCGTGCGTTTCGTTGGAATGGGAAGGTCAGAGTTCCTCGCTGATACTGATCGTTGTCTTTTACTTTTTACATCCGTGTTTGTCTCTTGAATGTGTGGTGGTATTTATAGCACTGGCAGTCGTGATTTTTTGTGATTCATGTTTTCGTCAACTCAGTAATTTTCCATACTACGTCTGTTACGTTCTGAATCCATCTGATTATTTTATTTGTTATTTTAGTAATAGAATTCCGAAAGTAGAACTGGTTACTGCAAATATATTTCCTTTACTCCACATATAGATATGAATTATTTATATACAGTGTTGAGCGTTTTCTTACACGAATAAAAAATGAAAGTATGAAAAAGAAAACTTCGATATATTGATTTTAATTAAGAAGAAACGTTATCACCTGTATGTGGGTGGTATGTGACAAGCTGTGCAGTCAGTCAGTTCTGTGCACAAGGTTGACAGATTAATCGATTGATTGTTTTAATGTCGCCGCAACAACATGCTCACTTCACGCCACACGTTAAAATATCAAATCACCCACACTGTTGTAAAATCGGATTGACTGACGCATTGACGATCTGATGCACCACAAAAGTCAAGACCAAAATATCACTCCAGAAATATTGCTACGAACACAAAATCATGCGACGGACAGTGGCTGGAGCTGATGCGTCCTGTCACTCCACCCGGCGCCGCGTCCTGACCTCTCACCTCCTCCACCTGAATTATGCATGGCGCCTGAGTACGACTCCAAATACTCACAAATTATCCTACCGGTAAATATCTGTATCCTTCGCAAGTGTTTTCTTATACATTTCTCACTTCTTTTTTTCTCTCTCTCCCTTTTATTTATCACATTTTATCTCACATTTTCTTTATCAGGTCACCGTTCCTCTGAGTTATTACGTTTTTTCCTCATTTCTTTGTGTCTTTCTCCTCGACCCCAGCCACTTTCTCGCCTTCCTGTTCCTCCTCCTCCTCCTCCTCAGCCTCTATTCTCCACACACACCTTTCCATTACATCGTCTTTCACAGTTTAGTGATGATGAATGTGAGGGTGAGTAGGAGAGCTGGAATATAGAGAGATTCATCCATCCTCCTCCTCCTCCCCACCTTCCTTCTCCTCCTCCTCCTTCTCCTCCTCCTCCTCCTCATCTTCATCCTCATCATCACACTAGAATCCTCTCCATCTTCTTTCTTCCCTCACCTTTGTGCCCTCCGCGTCTTCGTCATCTACATGAAGGTTTAGGGAGGGAAAGAGATGGAACGGTAAAGGAGAGATAGAGAGAATGAGAAGGAGAAGGAGGAGAAAGAGAAGAGTTAGAATAAGATGAAGAACGGGAAGAGCAAGCGAGCAAACGAGGACGGAAGGAAGAGATGGAGGAAAAGAAAAGTTGAAAAGGCAGTGATAATAATATGAGGGAGATGCAGAAGTAAGAGGAGTTGGAAGGAGAAAAAAAAAGTTATAAAACACATGTAGCAGAAAGAAAGAAAAAAGTGAGGAAAAAGGAGAAGGAAAGAAATTGGAAAGGGAGTGCATAGAATAGTGAGAGAACGAGAACTGGCGCAGAGGAGGAGGAGAAAGAAAGAAAGAAAGAAAAGATACAGTGGATGGTAAGAAAAAGAAAAAAGAAATCTAAAATAAAGGAAAAAAACAACAACGGGGAGGAACAGAGAGAAGAGAAAGCGAGAGGAGGAAACAGAAAAAAAAAGAAAAGAAAAGCACGCAGCAGGAGGAAGATTCGGAGCTTAATAAGAAGTAGAGGCTAGAAGTAATAGAAGCGAGGCGGAGGCTGCGAGGCTCATCCTGTCCCGTATTAAGAATCAATGCCACGATCTGACTTCCTTCGTCTCGGCGGATCCAACACGACAGAGGCGAATCCAACCCCTTATACTTTCTCTCTCTCTCTCTCTCTCTCTCTCTCTCTCTCTCTCTCTCTCTCTCTCTCTCTCTCTCTCTCTCTCTCTCTCTCTCTCTCTCTCTCTCTCTCTCTCGTTGTACTCGTAGACGGAAAAGAGTATACATTTTTTCACTCATTTTTTAGGCCTAACAAAATACAAATGAAGGTGGGTTAGGGTAATGGGTCTGTGTGTGTTTGTTTGTTTGTGTGTGTGTGTGTGTGTGTGTGTGTGTGTGTGTGTGTGTGTGTGAGAGAGAGAGAGAGAGAGAGAGAGAGAGAGAGAGAGAGAGAGAGAGAGAGAGAGAGAGAGAGAGAGAGAGAGAGAATATTATACAAGAAAATAGATGATAAGATAGGAAGAGAATAAGAGAAAAAAAAAACTGAAGTGCCAATGTTTTCATTATTCTGTTTCCTAATAATTTCTCTAACATTCATCCCTGAGACAAAAAATATAAAGTGTGTGTGTGTGTGTGTGTGTGTGTGTGTGTGTGTGTGTGTGTGTGTGTGTGTGTGTGTGTGTGTGTGTGTGTGTGTGTGTGTGTGTGTGGAGGCGTAAACCTCAGAAAAATGGCGTCGAGACACAAGAGGAATCTGAGCACGGAAACCCGCGGAGAAAATAACATTTGAGTGGAGGAGAGGATGGATGAATTTTACAAGTGGGAGGCTCGTGTTTCGCCTTCCACTCAACCACGGGGAGAGCGCGGGAGAGGAGCGGGAGAGAAGGGAACAGAATAAGTAGAGGGAAAGGGAGAGAGTGGCGGAAAGAGAAGAGAGGAGAGGAAACAGAAAAGGCGAATGATAGGGAAAGGAAAGGACGGATAGATGGAATAGAGAGTGAGGAGTAAAATAAGTGGAATAGGTAGAGAGAAAAGGCGTAAAAAGGGAAAGAGGAAAGGAGATAAAAAAAAATGGTGAAAGGATGAGTAAGGAAAGGATAGATAGATGGAGTAGGAATTGGGAACAGAATAAGCAGAGGGAGAAAAGTGTAAAATGAGGAAGAGGGAAGAACAGAGAGAGAGAGAGAGAGAGAGAGAGAGAGAGAGAGAGAGAGAGAGAGAGAGAGAGAAGGGCCAGTGGAGTGTCTTATACAGTAGATTACAGTAGGAGGAGGAGGAACGGTAGGTGTGTGTAGTAACTTGACTAACTCTCGGGTGGATGTGCAAACTGGGCGGCTCAAATGGAGGTGTGTTTGCAGAGTACAGGAGGAGACGGAGGCACACTGTTACTGCTACATGGCTGGGGCACGTCTGGGAAGGCTTAAGTATTTCCTGACTGCTATGATCTCTATTAATCTAAGAAAATAAGAGAACAAAAGAAGCTCCCTAACATAACTTCACCTAATATATGAAGCATTGTACTAGTATGAGTGTCCTGTCTTTTCTTTCTGCAATCATTTGTTTTCCTGCCATTCATTCATTCCACTGTGAGCAGATTGTACCTACGTGCGTCTTATCATTCATTCATTCTGGTTTGTTTGTCCAGTAGAGATTCTTTACTCCACTTCATTCTAACCCTTCCCTCTTATGCCCGTAGGCCCTTCCTCGTCCACTTCTGCCTCCTCCACTACCTCCTCTACCTCCCATATTTCCACCACTTGAGCTTACAATGCAACGGTATACTCTCTCTCTCTCTCTCTCTCTCTCTCTCTCTCTCTCTCTCTCTCTCTCTCTCTCTCTCTCTCTCTCTCTCTCTCTCTCTCTCTCTCTCTCTCTCTCTCTCTCTCTCTCTCTCTCTCTCTCTCTCAAGATGACTCGCACCTCGTCTAGCCGAACACTCACCCTCCCGCCCTCCCTCCCTCGTTCACTGTTTCCCTGCCTCCCTCCCTCCTTCCCTCCCTTGTCCTTGTTGCTTCCAATAACTTCCATGTAGCTGTCCTTCCTCCTTCCTGGTCTCCCGTCCACCCACTGGTCTTCCCTCCCTCCCTCCCTTTCTCTGGTCTTCCCTCCTTCCTTCAC
>NC_087161.1:18991022-18998522 GCF_035594125.1 Scylla paramamosain
AAATTTTAGAGAGATCAGAAGTAAGGCGTTCTGTGGCTTCCCTGCGTGAACTGTTTACTTCCTGAAGGGTTGGACGTCTATGAAATGACGTGGAAAAGTGTAGTAGGGTGGTATCATCAGTGTAGGAAAGGAAATGACAAGTTTGGTTTAGAAAATCATTGATGAATAATAGGAAGAGAGTTGGTGACAGGACACAATCCTGAGGAACACCACTGTTAATAAATTAAGGAGAAGAACAGCGACCGTCTACCACATCAGCAATAGAACGGTCAGAAAAAAACTTAGTAGTTTCTGATAGAACCCGTAGAAGGTTAGTCTGGAAATTAAAGCGTTGTGCCAGACTCTATCGTAAAATTTTGATATGTCTAAGACAACAGCGAAAGTTGCTCCAGAATCCTGAAAATAAATGTATTGCCTTCCAAAATAGACACTGATGATTAGAGAGACAGAGGGAGACAGACAAAACATGATCCATAATTAGAGAGAGAGAGAGAGAGAGAGAGAGAGAGAGAGAGAGAGAGAGAGAGAGAGAGAGAGAGAGAGAAATAACAGACAAACAAACACGCACAAGACAAACGGAGACACGCAGACCGCGAGAACATGCCTGCCTGTCACCATTACATTATTTCCGTCAAGAAGCGAGGGAGCGAGGCATTAGTCGCTCCTTGTCGTGCTGTGTACATAAAACACTTGGGTCCCGCGGCGTCTGATCCACATTATGAAGTGCTCACCGGAACACCGCGGCGACTTATAACGAAATGAGGGAATATGTAGGTGCCGCGGCCTCCCTCCCAGCATGTTAGCGATTGTGTTGGGCGGCAGTGAGGCGGGGAGAGGGGAGGAAGCCTTAGCCAGGTGCGCGTGTAGGTGATTAATTAAGAGATCCAGCAGGTAAATGGTTCCATGATGAGACGGAGGTGCAGACTCTCTAAGCTTTGAGTATGTGTGTGTGTGTGTGTGTGTGTTTTGTCTGTGTGTGTGTGTGTGTGTGTGTGTGTGTGTGTGTGTGTGTGTGTGTGTGTGTGTGTGTGTGTATGAACGAATGCAGATATACTTGTATTTGGCAAAAAAAATATATACTTTTACGTTATCAAATTATTGTTGATACGTTAAATGATAAAAAAAAAAAAAACTATTCAGAAAAAAAAAAAGGAAGGCACGGGCACTAGAGAAGGAGGCATACACAGACAGACAGATGAATAGAGACTTGCGCATGTAAAGAGGAAAAGAATGAATATGATAGAAACAAAAAGAATAGGATAGAAAAAAAGAGAAGAAGACCAACCCGTAAATGAGAGAGAGAGAGAGAGAGAGAGAGAGAGAGAGAGAGAGAGAGAGAGAGAGAGAGAGAGAGAGAGAGAGAGAGAGAGAGAGAGTTCACATCGACATCAGTAATGGACGGGAAGCCCCAGGAACGCGACACGGACATATGACAGTCTATTACTGGCTCAGCAGGGAACCCTCACGCCGCATCCTCAGCCACCAACAACACACACTTTCACCACACACACACACACACACACACACACACACACACACACACACACACACACACATAGTCAATAGACCTAGTAGATATAATTCACTTCCCCTATCTCTCACCCCCCTCACACACACTAGATTTCACACTCCCGGGCACATACGAAGCCTATCGCACAGTCTCTCTCTCTCTCTCTCTCTCTCTCTCTCTCTCTCTCTCTCTCTCTCTCTCTCTCTCTCTCTCTCTCTCTCTCTCTCTCTCTCTCTCTCTCTCTCTCTCTCTCTCTCTCTCTCTCTCTCTCTCTCTCATCTATCAGTATTGGCAGAGCGATGCGCCGCTAGACTCGCCGACACGTAGCTGAACTTGCTTTAATGTAGCGAGGAAACGGAAACGCTCCCGCGCCCACCAAACCCAATACCCAGACGGACACAAAAATGGCTGTAAATCCACTAGAAACACGTAATGTATTCACCCGTACGGACTAGAGTTATTGGGGCTGCTGTGGGGTTTGAGGTGGAGGTGAGATATTGCTTTTTTTTCCCCCTCTTTTTTTTTCCTATTTATTTATTTTTTTTATTTACCCTGATTTTTCGATTAAAAAAATCTGAAACTTTTCTTTTTCCTTTTCAATTTTTTTCTCATTTTTTTCTTGTCAGATTTCTTTTCCTTGAAAAATCTCTCCTTCCTTTTTTTTTCTAATCTTTTACTTCAAGAATTTTCTTCTTGTAGTTTCGTCTTTATTTTCTATTATTTTTCTCCTACGTTGTTTTATATTCTACTTAAAGAATGTCTTTTTTCAAGAATGTTCTTACTTTTTTTATGTTCTTGTAAAAAACTCTTAGGTAGATTAGATAACTTCGCTGATTTCCTTACGTCATTATCATATATTATTATTTATTACCAGTTCCGAGCAACTGGTCACTGCTTCTACTGACTGGAAAATTGTTAACATGGGCTCAGTCTTGCAGAAAGGCGGGTAGGGTAATTATAATATAGCTGATGCGCCAATATCCGTGGTTACAAAAATGGCTGATTAGAGATAAATGTATTAATCACTCCGAATGCTGTTCCTTGATTAGAGACTCCAAGCTCGGATTTAAGCTTAACAAGTCTGGTGCGTTTATTGAATTTAGTAATGAGGTAATGACGTTTTCTTTGCCCCGGGATGTAATCGAATTATTAGGCGTTGTGTCCGTAGGCTCTCAAAGGACAGGAGACAAGCTTTTGGTGAGGAATTAATGCGCGAATTGAGGAAGTTTTGTTTTGTGGGGATTGTGGGACCGCTTATTTTTAGTATTGCATGAGTGTTGTGTGAGTGTTGTGCGAGTGTTGTGTCAATATTGTACGAGTATTGTTGTTTTGTTATGGAAGTATTACGTGATTATTGTGTGAGTATTGTATGAGACGTTGAAATATATTGCGTGTAGTGTGCCAGTAGTGTGTGAGTAGTGTGTGAGTGTTGCCTGAATGTTTAGAGAGTATTTTGATTGTGCTCTGCGAGGATTATGCTAGTATGGCGTCAGTATTGTGCGGTTATTTTATCAGTACCATGCGAGTATTGCAAGTATTAAGCGAGTGATGTGTGAGTATTGTGTGACTAATAATCGAGTACAAAGAGGATACTGTGCGAGTGGTGTGAGAGTATTACGTGATGGTTAAGCAGGTGTACTTTCACAGGAGGGTAGCCAAAGTCTTGGAGATGAAACAACGCATAGAATTAAGTAACTTTGTATTGCAAGAGACGTAGATTAATGACCTGAAAACTTCTCGAGTGGCGCAGGAAAGAGGTTCGTCGTCAGAGTCAGTGTTCACCAGCCGCTACGGGAGTCACGCAGGAGTCACGTCACGGACTACAAACACATAATAACTGCTTGCAACGTTGCCCAGTTCTCTCTCTCTCTCTCTCTCTCTCTCTCTCTCTCTCTCTCTCTCTCTCTCTCTCTCTCTCTCTCTCTCTCTCTCTCTCTCTCTCTCTCTCTCTCTCTCTCTCTCTCTCTCTCTCTCTCTCTCTCTCTCATAATCATCTATAATATGTTAGACTTATATTTATATTTTTCAGTGTTTTCCTTTATTTGTTAGTAGGAAGACATACACAGAAGGCCTCATCCCCCCGGCTACGTTTCTTTTAGTCGCCTCGACACGCAGGGAATACAGAGGCAGTATTCCTTGTAGTCCTTGTAGAAGTGTGTGATGCTTTGTCTGGGCCAGCCCGGCCTTGTAGAAATTAGTTTTTGTGGTAGAATTGTGGTAGAGATAGTATTTTTTGTGGTAGAATTGTGGTAGAAATTGCAGTTTTTGTGGTAGAATTTTGGTAGAAATTGTAGTTTTTGGGGTAGAATTGTAGTAGAAATTGTAGTTTTGGGTAGAATTGTGGTAGAAATAGTAGTTTCTGGGATAGAATTATGATAGAGATAGTAGTTTTTAGGGTAGAATTGTGGTAGAAATTGTAGTTTCTTTGGTAAAATCGGGATAGAAACTTTAACTTTTTTGATAGATAGATATTTATACTGCAGTCTTTTGAATATTCTTTAGCCTGAAAAGACAAACTCTATTATTTTTTTTCCTTACAACCATACATTTTCTCTCTCTCTCTCTCTCTCTCTCTCTCTCTCTCTCTCTCTCTCTCTCTCTCTCTCTCTCTCTCTCTCTCTCTCTCTCTCTCTCTCTCTCTCTCTCTCTCTCTCTCTCCCTTACTCTAAACATTAACTAGAATAATTAAAACACACTTCCGAACAGTAACCTCCACAAGAGCCTGTTTGAAAATGGCGAAATAGACGCGGAGCCGTTAAGGAGTATGAAGCAGCTCACCTTGCAGCACAGCACACGGGGGTACATATGTTCCTAAGAGCAACAACGGCAGCAGTCGACGGGGAATGAGACAAATGGTTGGAGTTATGGCGTAAGAAAACGTACCAAGACGCAACGGTGCTTAACTTTGCCCGACAGTAAAAGTAGCCAGTGTGGTGCAAAGGAGAAAAATTGTCGATGCGTCACCCGTTATGCGGTGGGAGCTTCATCCATCCGCGTGGCTTTGGGGAGATGGGGGGTGAAGTATTCTAATCCCTTGAAATAGTTGGAGGATTTATAAACAGCTGTGGAAGTAAGTTTAATTTCTGCTTACATAATCCCATCGCATGTCCCGAGGGAGACCCAACTGCCCCAAACTAACCAGAATTATGGCAGACTAAGTAGGATCATGTCTGAGCTGAAATACTCGTCTGTCTGGCTGTCTGTCTGTCTGTACATCAATCTCTTTGTGTGTGCGTCCATCTGCCTGTCTGTTTTTCTGTGTATGTCTCTCTGTCTGCCTGTCTATCTATCTGTCCATCTGTCAATCTGTCTGTCTGTCTTTATCCATTTGTCTTTATATCCATCACTCTATTTATCTGTATGTCTGTTCAACTTTCTTTCTTGTCCGTCCCTCGTCATGCCTGCCTGCACTGCTTGCGTCACGAGGCAGAGTGACGCAAGCCTCGCAGTTCACGAGTTCAATGTAACATAGGAAGTTGATTCAGTAATAACTCCCAAGTTCATCTGCCCTTGTGATGGTAGACGGTAATGTAATACTCTCTCTCTCTCTCTCTCTCTCTCTCTCTCTCTCTCTCTCTCTCTCTCTCTCTCTCTCTCTCTCTCTCTCTCTCTCTCTCTCTCTCTCTCTCTCTCTCTCTCTCTCTCTCTCTCTCTCTCTCTCTCTCTCCCCACACACACACGTGCGCGCGCGCGTGTGTGTGTGTGTGTGTGTGTGTGTGTGTGTGTGTGTGTGTGTGTGTGTGTGTGTGTGTGCTAAAAATCCATAAATTTTAATAACGTAGGAATTCTCGTTGTCTTCATCAGTCTTCGCTCGCCAAAGTTAATCGTGCTCAAGTTTTTTCCATTAGTTTTCACATAATTTGGTTATCCTTATAACATTTCACCTAAACGTAATAAAAGGAGAAGTTTACATCTCTGCATTTTACTTCACTATTTTTGCCTCATGAGGATAAACAGGAGAAGGGAGGAAGAGAAAGAAGACAAACGAACATAAGGAAGGGAAGATAGACAGATGGAAAAATGGAGGATAAATTTTCACGTGTAATTCCTGCCGTGTTAATTAGGTTAAAAGGAATAAAACTTTCATCTCTCCTTTGTTTCTTTCCCTTTTTTTTCTTTCCCCCTTTCATCACTCCATGCTTGAAAATATTCCTTTGGCTTTCTTTCATAATTACGTTTCATTGCCACTTTTTTTTCAATTTACGTAAATACTTCGTCAAATATTTCTCTTTTCTCTAACTCAGTTTTATTTTTCGTTCGTTTGCTTTTTTTTATTTCATCAGATAATTACGCTTTTCCATCTTGACATTTTTCTTTTCTTTAGTTTCCGTTCATTACTTCGCTTCCCTTCATGATTTTTTTCCTTTCCTTGTCCTTCTTCCCTTTTCCTCCTCCTCACAAGTTCCTTTTTCTTTCGTCTTCATTCATTACTTCTTCCTTGATTATATGCCTCCTTTTCCCTCCTCTCTCCTCCTCCTTACTCCCTTTTTCTCTGTCGTCTCCATTCATTACTCCGTCTCCCTTCATCCGTTGCCTCCTTTCCCTCTTCCATTTTTTTCCTCCCATAAGTCTTGGGAAATGCCTCACACTTTTTCTTTGGTTCATAATTTGTTTCCTCTGTCCATCTTTTTCCATTTTTCTTTTCCTCTCCCTCTCCTTCACGTCTACACTTACCTGACCTCTTCCACCCTCGCTGCTTCCTTTCCTTCCTCCTCTTCCCTCCTTCCTCCTCTTCCCTCCTTCCTTCCCACCTTCCTTCTCCCTCTCTCTCTCCCTCCCTTCCTCCCCCGGTGAGTCAATCCTTCCCGTCCCAAAAGTTGAGAGTCGAGGAAGAACCTGGTCCTTTCCTCCACTCTTCCACCCTTCCTCTCTCCCTCTCTCTCCGTCTTCTCTCCCCTCGCCTCCCTCCCTTTCTCCTCCCCTTAAGAGACGCTCCATCATCTTCAAGGAGGTTGTAGGAGAAACTTTCTCTCTCTCTCTCTCTCTCTCTCTCTCTCTCTCTCTCTCTCTCTCTCTCTCTCTCTCTCTCTCTCTCTCTCTCTCTCTCTCTCTCTCTCTCTCTCTCTCTCTCTCTCTCTATCCAAAGCTCTCCATTTTCCTATCTACTAGCGAGTCTTATTTTCTCTCCACTTCCCTTCTCTCTTCCCTCCCTCCGTCCCTCCCTGCCTCCCTCCCTCCCTCAGTCTCTCCCATCTTCCTTTCCTCTCTTCCACCCTCTCCCCCTGTCTTCCTGCTTGACTCTCACCCAATTTTCTTCTTTCCCTCCTCCTCCTCCTCCTCCTCCTCCTCCTCCTCCTCCTCCTCCTCCTCCTCCTCCTCCTTCTCTTCGCTTCAAAAGACGAGAGGAGTCACGGGTTACATAGGTTAAGCACCTTCTTCTTCTTCTTCTTCTTTTTCTTCTTCTTCTACTTCTTTTTCTTCTTCTTTTTCTTCTTCTTCTTCTTCTTCTTCCTCCTCCTCCTCCTCCTCCTCCTCCTCCTCCTCCTCCTCCTCCTCCTCCTCCTCCTCCTCCTCCTCCTCCTCCTCCTCCTCCTCTTTTTCTTCTTCTTTATGTTTCCGTTACTCCTCATTTTCATCTCTATTTTGTGTTATTTTATAAGCACTATTGTTTTATTTATTTTTTTCTTTATTTATTTGTGTTCCTCATCTTTACTCTCCTCTTTCATATCCTCTGCTCCTGTTTTCTTATCCATCGTCGTCGTCATTGTCATCTTTTCATATGTTTTCCTCCTTCTTTTGTTCTGTATCTTCACTGTCTTCTTTTCTGCATCGTCACTGTTCTGTTTTTCTTCTTTTGTCCTTCCTTCCCATTCTCATTCTTCCTTCGTGATGCTTCTTTCATCTTTTCCTTCTCAACTTTTTCGCTCTTCCTGTAATGCTGATATATTTATATTTATTTCTCGTGTTTTTTTTCTCTCTCCTCACTTTGCCTTCTGGTCTTGCTTTCTTTCCTTCGTTCTTTCGTGACACTTAGCTATTTTTCCCACATT
>NC_087161.1:19003522-19018522 GCF_035594125.1 Scylla paramamosain
AAGGATATGGCCGAGTGGGAGGAGCGGTGGTGGTGGGTAGTAGTAGTAGTAGTAGTAGTAGTAGTAGTAGTAGTAGTAGTAGTAGTAGTAGTAGTAGAAGAAGAAGAAGAAGAAGAAGAAGAAGAAGAAGAAGAAGAAGAAGAAGAGACGACATTAGATAAGAGAGATGGAAAATTTGTTCCTGATAGTGGTAGTAATAGTACGGTAATAGTATTAGTAGTAACAAGAGAAGACATAGGTTACTCCAGCAGTGTAAGAAAGATACGGAAACTCAGTAGTATTAGAAACGTAGTAGTAGTAGTAGTACCGAGTGGGAGGAGCGGTGGTGGTGGTAGTAGTAGTAGTAGTAGTAGTAGTAGTAGTAGTAGTAGTAGTAGTAGTAGTAGTAGTAGTAGAAGAAGAAGAAGAAGAAGAAGAGACGACATTAGATAAGGGAGATGGAAAATTTGTTACTGATAGTGGTAGTAATAGTACGGTAATAGTATTAGTAGTAACAAGAGGAGACATAAGTTACTACAGCAGTGTAGGAAAGATACGGAAACTCAGTAGTATTAGAAACGTAGTAGTAGTAGTAGTAGTAGTAGTAGGAGGAGGAGGAGGAGGAGGAGGAGGAGGAGGAGGAGGAGGAGGAGGAGGAGGAGGAATACAAAGGAATACAAAGGAAAGCCAAACAGCAACAGACCTTTTGGTCCTTGCAAGGCTGTTTGGTAACTACTTCTAACTAGCTACAGGGAAGAGAGACAGGACAGCATAGCAGAAGGCTCCTCCCCACCCACCACTCCCTCCAGCTTGCGCTGGCATGGAAATAGTTGGGAAAAGTACCATTCAGTATGGAAAAACTGACATGGAATTTTCATAGGAAAGGATGAAAGGAAGTTCTACTATTCACCCTACGGTGAACTCTTTACGCCTATCTGAAAGTTAATATAATTTATATTAAGACTGGTGTCTGTAAGATAAGAGTTTATTAGTGAATTTAGTAATTATTCGGACAAGAAGAGAGCTTGTTGGGGATTTGCTTTTAAATATTTGTCTATTTTATTTTTGAATGATTCAATAGTATTGCTGTTCACAATTTCTGCAGGAAGTTTATTCCATATATTTACTATACGATTGAAGAAAAAATGTTTTGCCTCGTGGGATTTAAAACGTTTGGGTATAATCTTGAATCCATTATTTCTTGTTAGGTTAGAATGATCAATGGTAAAATATTTATGTGCATCAATGTTACTATATCCTTTGAAAATTTTGAACACTTCCATTAGGTCTCCTCTTATCCTGCGCTTTGTTAAACTAAACAGGTTTATTTCTTCCAGTCGTTCCTCATACGGCTTATTGCGCAATCTTGGAATCATCTTTGTGACTCTGCGCTGTATCTTTTGTAGTTTTTCAATGTCTTTTTTGTAATATGGTGACCAGAACTGTACACAGTATTCTAGATGAGGGCGCACCAGTGAGTTATATAAGGCAAGTATAACCTTTTCTGATTTAAATTCAAAGGTTCTTCCAATGAACCCTAATAATTTATTTGCCGTCTTTACTGTTTCTATACAGTGTTGACTCGGCTTTAGGTCGTTTGACACAACGACACCAAGATCTTTTCTTTATCGGTGCTTGACAGTGGCATGTTATTCATTACATATTTCGCCTGAACATTGTTGCTTCCGATATGTAGAATTTTACACTTTTCTATATTGAATCTCATCTGCCATTTTTCTGCCCAGCTTGTTAGTTTATTGAGGTCACACTGCAGTTCCTGCCATTGTGACACAGACGTTACTCTACTTGTTATTTTGGTGTCGTCTCCAAATTTACTTATTTTGTAATTTATCCCTTCATCAGTATCATTAATGTACATTATGAAGAGTACTGGTCCTAATACAGAGCCTTGAGGAACGCCGCTATTTACATTTTGCCACTCTGATTCTTTTCCATTTATCACAACACGCTGTTTTCTGTCAGAGAGCCAGTCTCTCAGCCATTTCAAGGTGTTTCCGGCAATGCTGTGAGCTTTTACTTTACTGATGAGTCTCTTATGAGGAACAGTGTCGAAAAGTTTCTGGAAATCAAGGTAGATAATATCAACAGCTTTTGTCTCGTTATACGAGTTAAATACTTCATAAAAGAAGTCTAGTAAGTTCGTTAAGCAGGAACGCTTGGTTCTGAAACCGTGTTGCGAATCCTTTATGATTTTATTTTCTTCTAAATATTTAACAATTTTAGCTCTGATTATTGTTTCCATTAGCTTGCACACTACTGAAGTGAGACTGATCGGCCTGTAATTGGCTGGGAGAGATTTATTTCGTTTTTTAAAGATTGGCGTGACATTTGCCAGTTTCCATTCGTGGGGAACTTTGCCCGCTAGTAAAGTTTTATTGAATAAAATTGTAAGCGGTTTTACGAGCTCATTTCTTGTTTCTTTAAAAAGCCTGGGTGATATCTTGTCTGGCCCGGGTGTTTTGTTTACGTTCATGAAAATAAAATGAGGAGGAGGAGGAGGAGGAGGAGGATGTTTGTGGGTACTACACTGTCTACCTTACATCCTGGTCTTGCAGGAAAATGCGAAAATTCATACACTGTGAAGAGATGCATGGATATTTTTTTTATAGGAAAGGGATAAGAACTACCAGTATTTCTTTTCAGTACCAGACAACCTACAACACCTCAAAAAACTAACATATAAGTAAACGCGAGCGAATTTCAATAGCAATTTGCTCTTACAGCGGATGCCTCACTTGTGAAATGAAGTCCAAAAACTTGTTCAATCTATTTCTAAACACCATAAGGCGTGCCATCAATATTATTAAAAGGCAAAAAGTTCCAAACCTTAACGAGATGATTGAAGAAGTGTTTGGCTTCGTTTGATATGGATCTTTCGCCACTAGTCTTGAGACTGTTTTATCTTCTTGTTAATACTGGATCGATTAACAGAAAAATAATCATCGCCAGTAATGTTGTCGAATCATTGGAATATATTAAACACCGCACTACATCCTTCATATAAATATATATATATATATATATATATATATATATATATATATATATATATATATATATATATATATATATATATATATATATATATATATATATTGTAACTTCACCACCCCGTGGGCAGTCACACTTACACTTTTAGGGTCCGGTGCTTCCTGCATACGTGACGGTGAACTTACCCTGCGGCGCTCCGTGTTCTCCCCTGGCTCCCCTCAGAAGGCGAGTAGTAAAACACACTTGTGGCTTCTGGCCCTCTATTCTCCGTTGCTCACACTACACAGTAGTCCTATGCTGTAGCTCGGCACCCCGGGCCTCTTGTCGACCCTCGGAAGGCTTCTTGACGCCTCGCTCCAGCTCACAAAGGAACATACAAGTACAGAAGGCAGTGTCGGCGACGCGCGGGCTTTCTTCCCTCACCAGTGTTCTCCCGCCACTCTGTCTCCCAAACTGTTCCGCCACCAATCCCAGGGCTGCTACACGTCACGTGATACTCCCGAGCCCCAGGGTAGGCGGCCGGCGAGGTGACGTAGTGTGACGTCATCCTCCACTTCAGCTGGGACTCAGTCTGGGTATCTTCATGATCTTGCCCTCTCGTGACACTACCCCCTCCTGTAAAGAGACTGAGCGCCCTCGCTCCCCAACTCTCTCTATTCTCTTTAGGTTACAGATACACCCCCAAAAACAAGAAAATAATACTTCAACTTTAGGTATATCAAAAATCAACAAAGAACATAATCCTCACTCCATTTGGGTGGATGCCGCTCCCGTCTGGGTCTCCCTACTACAGGTCCAGCGTCGACATCCGCCAGTGCCCCCTCCAAGGGACACAACTCATCCGCTCCACCTTCCTCCATCACCAGCGGCACAGGCTCTCTCAGGTCCAGGTCTCCGTCATCCTCCATCACCAGGGGCTCGTCGTCCCCAAGGCCCTTGTCCTTGTCCTCCTCTTCGTCACTGGTCAGGAGAGCAGCTCGCTCTCCCCAGGAGAAGCTTCCAGGGCCATGGTAACCCCAGAGCCTGTCAGCGTGCACCACCAGTGCCCGCTTCCTTGGCCCTTGGCGTATCCTGAAGGTGACGTCCGAGATGACCTTCTCCACCACGTATGGCCCCTCCCAGGGGCTCTGGAGCTTAGGGGACAATCCTTTCTTACGCCGAGGGTTGTGCAGCCACACCTGATCCCCCTCGCTAAAGGGTGGTGCCGTTGCCCGGCGGTCGTACCGGTCCTTCATCGCCTCACCGGACACCTTCAGGTTACCCCTCACCTGATGGTGCACCTCCCGGAGACGGTCCTGTAGGGCTGTAGCGTACTGGGTGATGGTAGTGGGCAGGTCTTCATCCGGCGGCCTGCCAGTCACGAGGTCCACTGGTAGCCGGAGCTCCCGCCCACACATCAGCCGGGCTGGCGTGTAACCGGTCACCTCATGCACGGCGGACCGGTAGGCCAAGAGAAGCAGGGGGATTTTTAAGTCCCAGTCCTCCTGCCCTTCCTGGCAATATTTGGCCAACTCCTGCCCCAACGTGCGGTTGTAGCGTTCCACCATGCCATCCGACTGCGGCCGCAGGGATGTAGTACGAGTTTTCTTGACGCCCAGCAACTGGCAGCACTCCCGGAATACTGCTGACTCAAACTCCCTGCCCTGGTCAGAGTGCAGCTCATGCGGCACGCCAAACCGGGCGAAGAACTCGTCCACTAACACACCTGCCACGGTGGCAGCCTCATGGTTTGGCAGCGGATACGCTTCCGGCCATTTAGTGAAGTAGTCCATGGTCACACACACAAAGCGGTTACCTCTCAGTGTCTGAGGGAACGGACCCAGGATGTCCACTGCCACCCTCTCCATAGGTGCCCCAACCTGATACACCTGTAAGGGAGCAACTGTCTTTCTCCCAGGGCCCATCTTCCCACAGCACAC
Organism: Scylla paramamosain; assembly: GCF_035594125.1. Lineage (NCBI taxonomy): Eukaryota > Metazoa > Arthropoda > Malacostraca > Decapoda > Portunidae > Scylla > Scylla paramamosain. Next base: position 19,008,433 of record NC_087161.1, read on the forward strand.
GTCACACACTTTGCACCATTCACTAACATCCTTCCGCATGCCTACCCAATAAACCCGCTGCTTTAACCGCCCTAGCGTTTTCCTCACACCGAAGTGACCACTTGCATTTCCACCGTGAGCCTCGCGCACTAAGGCCTCCCTCATATTCACAGGGACAATTGTTTGCCAGAAGGCCACACCGCCGTCACATGACTCCCACCGCCGTTGCAGCACACCGTCACTCACTCGCAACACTGCCCATTGCTGCCACAACGCCTTGGCGGCAGGGCTTAGCGGGGCCACGCTTTCCCATGGCGGTTTTTCTTCGCCTTCTTCCCGCAGTGTCACTATGGGCCCGATATCAGCGTCCTGTCGCTGGGCCTGTTTGAGGTCCTCTCCCCACTCAGTGTCACTGACAAGACCGGCAGCCTTCACGCACACAGGCTCAGTCTCATGGCGTCTACAATGCCTGCAGTCACTGTCGCAAGGACGGCGACTCAAACTGTCAGCATTGCTATGCATTTTTCCAGGCCGGTATTCGATGTTGTAGTCATGCTGCTCCAGCTTGCCAATCCACCTGGCCAGCTGCCCCTCCGGGTTTCTGAGGGTTTTCAGCCACCTCAGAGCAGCATGGTCTGTCCTGATCTTGAATCTGGCCCCGTACAAGTAAGGATGGAAGTGATCAATGGCCAGGATCACTGCCAACAACTCCTTACGAGTGACGCAATAGTTCCTTTCAGGGGCTGAGAACTTCCTGCTGAAGTAGGAGACGACCCACTCTTGTCCGTCTTTCTCCTGGGACAAGACGGCTCCTACTCCCTCAGCACTCGCATCACAATCCAACACGTATGGTTTCATTGGATCCGGGTACGGTAACACAGGGGCGTTAGCGAGAGCCTCTTTCAGAGTTTCAAAGGCACGTTGACAGTCCTCGCTCCAGTGGAAGCATGCCCCTTTACGAGTCAAGTGATGGAGTGGCACCGCAATTTGCGCAAAACCCTTCACAAACCTCCGGTAGTACGTACACAACCCAAGGAACCCGCGCACTTCCGTCACACTGCGCGGCACTGGCCACTCCTTAACTGACTCTACCTTACCAGGGTCTGTTTTCACTCCCTCACTACTCACTATGTGACCCAGAAACGGCACTTCCCTCTGGAACAGGCTACACTTCTTTGGACTGAGTTTCACATTTGCCCCCCTGAACCTGTCCAACACTGTCTTAAGCCTCTCCAGAGCCCCCTTGAACGAATTCCCGTACACTAGCACATCGTCCAAGTACACCAGGGCGCTTTTCCACAGCAACCCATCCAACACACGCTCCATTAGACGCTCAAAGGTGGCCGGGGCATTCACCAGACCAAAACTCATCACTTTAAACTGATACAGTCCCTGCCCATACGAGAAGGCCGTTTTCTCTCTGTCCTCCTCCGCAACCTCAACTTGATGGTAACCTGATTTCAAGTCTAAGGTGGAGAACCACTGGGCCCCCGTGAGCGCGTCAAGCGTGTCATCCACCCTCGGTAGAGGGTAAGAGTCCTTTGTCGTCACCGCGTTAAGGCCCCGATAGTCCACACAACACCTGGTAGACCCATCCTTCTTCTTAACGAGGACAACAGCAGCACTCCAGGGACTAGCCGACTTTTCGATTATCCCTTGCGCGCGCAACTTCTCCACGGCTTTTTCCACTTCCAGCCGACGAGCAGGCGCAATCCGGCGGGGCGGCATCTTAACCGGCCGACTATCCCCTGTGTGAATGCGGTGTTTAACCAGACTGGTCCGGCCCAGGTCATTATCTCCCTGCAAGAAGACATCTGCATACAGAGTCAGCACTTCCTTCACCTCGTCCACCTGTTCCCCAGACAGGCATGCCGAACTCCTCTGCAATAGATCCTGCAGATGAGGTGGAACCCCAGTGCTACTCCCTTGCATGTCCTCGCAATGACCTTCCGGGTCCATAGTCGTCTGTACACCTTCACACTCTTCCAACCCTTGACTTTCCTCCTTCTGTTCCTTACTGAGACGGCAGCGGTGGCTAGCTTCGGGTAGGGACGCAGTATGGGCTCGGTGAGTTTCAATTGAAGCTTCACACTCCTCTGCGTCAACACCGCCCTCTTGTAGCGGCACCACACTACCTCTGACCGACATAGTCATTTCCCCGAAGTCCAGCACCGCCCTGCTCTGCTTCAGGTAGTCTAGGCCGAGCAAGTTCTCCCCGACGTCCGCTACAAAGACGGGAAGATGCTCCTCCGTGCTGCCAACCGCAATCCTGGCATGCACTGGTCCCCTCAGCTGTGTGCAGTGCCCTGTAATACCACACAGTTGTTGCTGGGCCACCGGGGGCTGTCCAGTTGCCACCACCCCGTCCTGCACGAAGGTACGTTCCGCGCCCGAGTCCACAGTGAGGCAGCAAGATTTGCCATCCACTTGCCCGCCCACCTGCACTGTCCGGGCACCCTCGGCGCGGCAACTTAGGCGGACTGGGGTCTCTGGCTCTCTGGCTGGCGCTCGACCCCTTCCACCAGCCTCTTTCCGTTTCCCCCAGCCTCCTTGCTATCCCTGGGAGAGACGAGGGCACACTCTGCCGTCTTGTGCCCCTGACCGCAGTTCCAACAACAGGGTTTGTACTGGTACTGCCCTGCTCTGCCGTTGACAGCCTTTCCGCTACTCGATCCCTGCGGGCAGTACCTCTTGGTGTGCCCCTGCTGCCCGCAAGAGTAGCACTTACCCCTGAACTCACCTAGGGGCGGTGAAGGGCTAGAGTAGGCCTTCTGCACGGCCCCTTTCCTTGCCTTCACTCTCTGCGGGACATAATTCCCGCTGGGTCGCTCCCGCGTCGTCCGGAGAAATGACTCCATCTCCAGGCCCCTCGCCAGGGCCTCCTGAAGGTCCTTGGGGTGTGCCTGCTGGACGTATATCCTCAGTTGTTGGTTATCGATGGCATCAACGAACTGATCCCGCAGGAGAATGGTGATCATCTCCTCACTGGCCTCCGGGTACGCACGCCGCACCAGCACCTCCAAATCCTGCGCCAGGCGTGTCAGGGTCTCCCCCGGGCCTCGTAACCTGGCCCGGAACCTTGTCCTGAACACCTCGGTTTGGTGCTGGTACCCGTACCTCCTCTCCAGTGTCGCCGTCACTTTACTATACGAGCACCGCTGGGCAGCTGGCAGCTGGTTCAAGACTTCTAATGCCGGTCCTTTGAGTGCCCACACCAGCTGCATGGCCATCTCAGGGCGACTCCACTGGCGGGCACTGGCCAAGAGCTCGAACTGTGTCTTATACGCTTCCCAAGACACTGTTCCATCGAACTCCTGTGGCCGGCGCCTCGTCCCGTCCTTCAGCCTCCGTGACGTGGAGCTGGCAGCAGAGGGGTACGACTTTACTGAGGCTAGCGGGGATGGTGGAGGTGATAAGACGTTTACAGGAGAGCGTAGGGGAGACGGTATCACCTTGGCCAATGGAGAAAGGCTGTTTAGGCTTCCGTGACAACTATTATCCTCCTCCCCTTCGTCACTCCCCCCCTCAGTCTCACTAGCACGCCCACTTGACCGGAACAGCGTGCCTTTATGCTGAGAGAGTACAGGAGGCGCCTGTGCCGCCACAACCTCATCCACATATCTCCTCAGTTCACTGGCCGCTTTTTCCACCTCTCCCTTCACCTGATCCTTGGTGAACACTTCACTTAACACCTCGTCTTTAACCCGTGAACACTCCTCCTTCACGAGCCCCATAACCTCCTTAAATACACGGTCTACACTGCTCGTCACCGCTTGCAACTCAGCATGCTGTACCTCTCCCTGCGCCTTCAGGGCACTCATCTCAGCATGCTGTACCTCTCCCTGCGCCTTCAGGGCACTCATAACATCCGCTAGTGTGATTTCTTTCGCCGCCATGCTGACTTAATTACTGTAAGGCACCGTAACTTAACACAACACGCAGCTTACCATGGCAAAACACACTGCACCGTCCGCCCGCCCGCTGCGATCCACAAGTACGTTACCCGTACCACCGCTGCTCGCCTCCCCTGTCCAATACACACGCACACTCGGTAACACACCGCGACGCACACAGTTAGCACTTAACTCATCCCACTCCTGACACCACTGTAACTTCACCACCCCGTGGGCAGTCACACTTACACTTTTAGGGTCCGGTGCTTCCTGCATACGTGACGGTGAACTTACCCTGCGGCGCTCCGTGTTCTCCCCTGGCTCCCCTCAGAAGGCGAGTAGTAAAACACACTTGTGGCTTCTGGCCCTCTATTCTCCGTTGCTCACACTACACAGTAGTCCTATGCTGTAGCTCGGCACCCCGGGCCTCTTGTCGACCCTCGGAAGGCTTCTTGACGCCTCGCTCCAGCTCACAAAGGAACATACAAGTACAGAAGGCAGTGTCGGCGACGCGCGGGCTTTCTTCCCTCACCAGTGTTCTCCCGCCACTCTGTCTCCCAAACTGTTCCGCCACCAATCCCAGGGCTGCTACACGTCACGTGATACTCCCGAGCCCCAGGGTAGGCGGCCGGCGAGGTGACGTAGTGTGACGTCATCCTCCACTTCAGCTGGGACTCAGTCTGGGTATCTTCATGATCTTGCCCTCTCGTGACAATATATATATATATATATATATATATATATATATATATATATATATATATATATATATATATATATATATATATATATATATATATATATATATATATATATTTTTTTTTTTTTTTTTTTTTTTTTTTTTCCTTCATAAGGAAAGTTTCTCAGCCGAGGTGTTATTTTAGTTGTACTTTTTTTTGTGGGGGGGTCGGGGGGTGATATGGGAACCAAAACTACTGTACTGAAACTAGGATCGATCCAGCGAATTATGTACTTTTAAAGTAATTTTCTAATTGTTTTCGAAGACGTCAAATAAACCGAGTTAATGTGTTAGTAGTTTCAACATCAGAACACTGCTAACTAGTACACCTTGGATTGCTTGCTAATAAGATTCAGATAACCTTTTCCTCACCGCAGAAAGCTGCCTGTCATTTATCAAATATTGAGCGTGATGGTGATTATTGCTTCCGATGTGAAGTGCTTTGCATTTATCGACATTAAATTTCATTTGTCACTCGGTGGGTCAACGAGTTAGTCGATGTAAATTTGACTGCAAGGCTTCTCTCTCCTGCGATGTTGCTTCACTGGCTCTTCGTGTCGGCAGATTTTAATACAAGGTTTTGTCGATGTCATTAACATATGTGAAGTAAAGAATGGATCCTAGCACCGAAACCTGGGGCATGCCACGCTTTACAACAAGAAAGGTAGATTAAGCGTCGTTAAGAGCCGTTCTCTGTTTCCGGTTGGACATCTAGTCCTAAGTCTGGTTGTGGGTATGAACCACGGTACTGTGTTTGCGCAGCGTACCGGCCAGTCGCTTATAGGGTACGTCATCAAATTCGTTTAGAAAATTGAGATCTGTCTTCCTCAAACTTTAAAGTGCAGTGAAAAAAGTCAAGTAAGTTGTTGGGCCCGAGGAGTAGAACGGGAGAAAAGGAATTTAGAATTACGACACCCGGACTCAGTATAACATTAGTTTGGAAGTAACCGTGATCTTCCCCAACAAATAATATAAATAATACTCACATAATACAGCAGTTGATTAACCGTGAATACCCATAAGCGTCTTGAGTCAAAGGGGAACCTTAATGAACAGGTAAGACAACACCAACAGGTAATTACACTTTTAAGAGGCGTAACCTGATACTTTGTAGGAGTAGAAAGAGAGAGAGAGAGAGAGAGAGAGAGAGAGAGAGAGAGAGAGAGAGAGAGAGAGAGAGAGAGAGAGAGAGAGAGAGGGGGGGGGGGGAAAGAAGGGGGGGAGATTATAAGGGCTTGTTACTATATTTTTTGATAGGGAAGAATGGAGAATAAATGTTATACTGTATATGATAGAGATATTACACTCTGGCTTAGGATTAGAGGGAAAATTCAAATAGGAGGCCAGAGTGTGTGTGTGTGTGTGTGTGTGTGTGTGTGTGTGTGTGTGTGTGTGTGTGTGTGTGTGTGTGTGTGTGTGGTAGGATTATAACGTAGTATGTGACGTGCATAGGACTTTTAGAAAGGCACAGGTGTTATACTAAAGTTACTGAACATAATCTTTAAGTGTACTAATAATCCGTAAGGCATAACTTGCCCGTTTTTTCTCTCTGCAAGAATACGTACTAATCACATTAACCTCTAATAAATACAGAATAACAGCCTCGAATAATAATTTTTTTTTAACGTCATGGTCATCCTTTGTCAGCAGCTCACTTAAAGAAATATTGTTTGCATGGACATACAGAAAACACACACACACACACACACACACACACACACACACACACAGAGAGAGAGAGAGAGAGAGAGAGAGAGAGAGAGAGAGAGAGAGAGAGAGAGAGAGAGAGAGAGAAGGGGGGGGGGCAAATTTATTGTCTTTCTTTGGATACAGAACGATGCCGGTGAGTTATAGAAAAATGTGTCTAAAGTTACACGTGATTACGAGAAGAAATATCAATAAGTCCTTTCACTCGAGCCGTGCATCTGGAGCCTGGGGTAGATTTGTAACAGCACCACTGATTGGCTGGCTGGTCTCGCTTATACACACTGTCGCTGCCACTCACAGGTGCTGTCGTGATACATGCTTCTGTATTATCCGTAGCCTGTGGCTGTTTCGTAGGGGAGACTTTTCTCTATATGGTGAGATGGCCTATTCAGAAAACCATTTAATAAATGTTGCAAATAATAGAAATATAAAAGAGCTCCATAAAGATTTCGTTTCTGTTCTTTCTCTTCAACTCGTCATAACGCCTTTATTTTTGTTTATTTATTTATTTTCTTTTTTTTTATTTATTTATTTATTTATTTTATTTATTTATTTTTTTTTTTTTTGCCTCACATACATTTGGTATTTGAGTTGTGTCTAATAATATGAAGCAAAGTGGTCTATTATGTACTGAAGAATTAAGACGGATAATACAGAAACATGTATCGCGACAGAATGTGTGTGTTTGAGGCAAGGACAGTGCGTGTAGTCAAGAGAGCAGCCAGCCAGTCAGCGGGGCACGGTTGGAGTAAGCGGACATTAAGCAATTTTTTTTTTTTTTTTTTTTTTTTATGTAGGAAGGATACTGGCCAAGGGCAACAAAAATCTAATAAAAAAAAATGCCCACTGAAATGCCAGTCCCTAAAAGGGTCAAAGCAGTGGTCAAAAATTGGTGGATAAGTGTCTTGAAACCTCCCTCTTGAAGGAATTCAAGTCATAGGAAGGTGGAAATACAGAAGCAGGCAAGGAGTTCCAGAGTTTACCAGAGAAAGGGATGAATGATTGAGAATACTGGTTAACTCTTGCGTTAGAGAGGTGGACAGAATAGGAGTGAGAGAAAGAAGAAAGTCTTGTGCAGCGAGGCCGCGGAAGGAGGGGAGGCATGCAGTTAGCAAGATCAGAAGAGCAGTTAGCATGAAAATAGCGGTAGAAGACAGCTAGAGATGCAACATTGCGGCGGTGAGAGAGAGGCTGAAGACAGTCAGTTAGAGGAGAGGAGTTGATGAGACGAAAAGCTTTTGATTCCACCCTGTCTAGAACAGCAGTATGAGTGGAACCCCCCCAGACATGTGAAGCATACTCCATACATGGACGGATAAGGCCCTTGTACAGAGTTAGCAGCTGGGGGGGTGAGAAAAACTGGCGGAGACGTCTCAGAACACCTAACTTCATAGAAGCTGTTTTAGCTAGAGATGAGATGTGAAGTTTCCAGTTCAGATTATAAGTAAAGGACAGACCGAGGATGTTCAGTGTAGAAGAGGGGGATAGTTGAGTGTCATTGAAGAAGAGGGGATAGTTGTCTGGAAGATTGTGTCGAGTTGATAGATGGAGGAATTGAGTTTTTGAGGCATTGAACAATACCAAGTTTGCTCTGCCCCAATCAGAAATTTTAGAAAGATCAGAAGTCAGGCGTTCTGTGGCTTCCCTGCGTGATATGTTTACCTCCTGAAGGGTTGGACGTCTATGAAAAGACGTGGAAAAGTGCAGGGTGGTATCATCAGCATAGGAGTGGATAGGACAAGAAGTTTGGTTTAGAAGATCATTAATGAATAATAAGAAGAGAGTGGGTGACAGGACAGAACCCTGAGGAACACCACTGTTAATAGATTTAGGAGAAGAACAGTGACCGTCTACCACAGCAGCAATAGAACGGTCAGAAAGGAAACTTGAGATGAAGTTACAGAGAGAAGGATAGAAACCGTAGGAGGGTAGTTTGGAAATCAAAGCTTTGTGCCAGACTCTATCAAAGGCTTTTGATATGTCCAAGGCAACAGCAAAAGTTTCACCAAAGTCTCTAAAAGAGGATGACCAAGACTCAGTAAGGAAAGCCAGAAGATCACCAGTAGAGCGGCCTTGACGGAACCCATACTGGCGATCAGATAGAAGGTTGTGAAGTGATAGATGTTTAAGAATCTTCCTGTTGAGGATAGATTCAAAAACTTTAGATAAGCAGGAAATTAAAGCAATAGGACGGTAGTTTGAGGGATTAGAGCGGTCACCCTTTTTAGGAACAGGTTGAATGTAGGCAAACTTCCAGCAAGAAGGAAAGGTAGATGTTGACAGACAGAGCTGAAAGAGTTTGACTAGGCAAGGTGCAAGCACGGAGGCACAGTTTCGGAGAACAATAGGAGGGACCCCATCAGGTCCATAAGCCTTCTGAGGGTTTAGGCCAGCGAGGGCATGGAAAACATCATTACGAAGAATTTTAATACGAGGCATGAAGTAGTCAGAGGGTGGAGGAGAGGGAGGAACAAGCCCAGAATCGTCCAAGGTAGAGTTTTTAGCAAAGGTTTGAGCAAAGAGTTCAGCTTTAGAAATAGATGTGATAGCAGTGGTGCCATCTGGTTGAAGTAGAGGAGGGAAAGAAGAAGAAGCAAAGTTATTGGAGATATTTTTGGCTAGATGCCAGAAATCACGAGGGGAGTTAGATCTTGAAAGGTTTTGACATTTTCTGTTAATGAAGGAGTTTTTGGCTAGTTGGAGAACAGACTTGGCATGGTTCCGGGCAGAAATATAAAGTGCATGAGATTCTGGTGAAGGAAGGCTTAAGTACCTTTTGTGGGCCACCTCTCTATCATGTATACGAGTAGCACGAGAACAAGCTGTGTTAAACCAAGGTTTAGAAGGTTTAGGACGAGAAAAAGAGTGAGGAATGTACGCCTCCATGCCAGACACTATCACCTCTGTTATGCGCTCAGCACACAAAGACGGGTCTCTGACACGGAAGCAGTAGTCATTCCAAGGAAAATCAGCAAAATACCGCCTCAGGTCCCCCCAACTAGCAGAGGCAAAACGCTAGAGGCACCTTCGCTTAGGGGGATCCTGAGGAGGGATTGGAGTGATAGGACAAGATAAAGATATGAGATTGTGATCGGAGGAGCCCAACGGAGAAGAAAGGGTGACAGCATAAGCAGAAGGATTAGAGGTCAGGAAAAGGTCAAGAATGTTGGGCGTATCTCCAAGACGGTCAGGAATACGAGTAGGGTGTTGCACCAATTGCTCTAGGTCATGGAGGATAGCAAAGTTGTAGGCTAGTTCACCAGGATGGTCAGTGAAGGGAGAGGAAAGCCAAAGCTGGTGGTGAACATTGAAGTCTCCAAGAATGGAGATCTCTGCAAAAGGGAAGAGGGTCAGAATGTGCTCCACTTTGGAAGTTAAGTAGTCAAAGAATTTCTTATAGTCAGAGGAGTTAGGAGAGAGGTATACAGCACAGATAAATTTAGTATGAGAATGACTCTGTAGTCGTAGCCAGATGGTGGAAAACTCGGAAGATTCAAGAGTGTGGGCACGAGAGCAGGTTAAGTCATTGCGCACATAAACGCAGCATCCAGCTTTGGATCGAAAATGAGGATAGAGAAAGTAGGAGGGAACAGAAAAGGGGCTACTGTCAGTTGCCTCAGACACCTGAGTTTCAGTGAGGAAAAGAAGATGAGGTTTAGAAGAGGAGAGGTGGTGTTCTACAGATTGAAAATTAGATTTTAGACCGCGAATGTTGCAGAAGTTAATGAAGAAAAAGTTGAGGGGGGTGTCAAGACACTTAGGGTCGTCAACG